>NC_069504.1:23561992-23569492 GCF_027579735.1 Bombina bombina
CCCCTACATCTCAGAACTTGTCTCTAGATACTCTCCCTCCCGTCCCCTTCAATCAGCTCAGGATCTCCTCCTCTCCTCCTCTCTTGTTACTTCCTCACATTCACGTTTACAGGACTTCTCCAGACTGGCCCCCATCTTGTGGAATTCCCTGCCTCGTTCCATAAGACTCTCCCCTAGTTTTAACAGCTTCAAGCACTCCTTAAAAACTCTACTATTCAGGGATGCATACAACCAACACTAATCTTTCCTAACACCATTGCTTCCCCTTGAACCCCTTAGAAAGTAAGCCTATGGGCCCAGCTGTTTACAGATCGCTTCATATGAGCCGACTACAACAGTGAAACTCTCGGCAGGGCCCTCTACCCACTTGACCCCTACATAAGCTATCCTGTACACCGACTATGGTTACAGCGCTGCGGAATCTGTTGGCGCTCTACAAATACCTGATAATAATAATAAATAGACATACGTGAACATACTCTTATTTAGCTACATCTACGTACAAATAGCATCACATACATACAGAATTAGATACATACAAACAATATACAGCACATTACATATATATAAAAACAATTTATTATGAAATTAAAACGATTTAGGTACTTTTTCACAGAAGGACATGACGTCACTCACTTTACACTCAACACAAGTGTTATAAGTTTTTTTTCTTGAAATTTCCCGCCTCCATTGACTTCTATGGGGAATACGTGCTCGTGCGCGCAACCGGCAGAGATTTTTCTCATTTAAAACTCGTAATAGCAGCGCTAGCACTGTGGCGCTAATTCATTCATTCTTGCGTTGGTCCTGCTATGACAAATAGATCAAGAAATAGACTATTTGACACTGGAGTTATGGGTTTTACTTGTGTGAACATCACTACAACATCAAATTCATTTACGAAATTACATTACATCAACTATAAATCACGCTCAATTCTATCATCAACAATACAAAATTGGTTTCAAGAATTAAACCATATTTAAACGGACAGAAAAAATACTTTTTAAGATTTCATTATTCACAAACAGTAGGCAATTTTAAACACTTCTCTCATTTACGTCTATGATAGCATTTCATTTATTAAAGTCATATGCTTGGATGAACAGCATATCTAGATAGGCTCAACAGATGATGATTGATGACTGCACATACATGCCTTTTGACATTGCGTCACACGTGCATTGCTCTTTAGTCAACAAATAAAATAGAAACAATGAACACATTTATATCATACAAGTACATTGGAAGGTTGGTTAACAATGGATTCTCTCTCTCAATCAAGAAAGCTAAATTATGGCTTTAGTGTCCCTTTAACATCACAATTTAAACATAATATAACATTAGAAATTCAGTATAATTATGAGATATCTCTAGAAAATATTATAGTTGTCGCATTTTTGGAAGGAACAACAATGCTATACTGCTATATAGTGATGTCGCGAATAGTTCGCCGGAGAATAGTTCCCGGCAAACATAGCTTGTTCGCGTTTGCCGCGGCGGGCAAACATATGCGATGTTCGGTCCGCCCCCTATTCGTCATCATTGAGTAAACTTTGACCCTGTACCTCACAGTCCGCAGACACATTCCAGCCAATCAGCAGCAGACCCTCCCTCCCAGACCCTCCCACCTCCTGGACAGCATCCATTTTAGATTCATTTGGTAGCTGCATTCTTAGTGAGAGGAGGGACAGTGTAGCTGCTTTTGATTTACTAGGGAAATCGATACCTAGGCTAGTGTATTCAGTGTCCACTACAGTCCTGAAGGACTCATCTGATCTCTGCTGTAAGGACAGCACCCCAAAAAGCCCTTTTTAGGGCTAGAACATCAGTCTGCTTTTTTTTTTTTCCTGTGTAATCTAATTGCAGTTGCCTGCCTGCCAGCGTGTGTTACAGGCTCACAGCGTATACTGTGCCATTAAAAAAAAATAGAAATTTGACTGTGAAATAAGAGCAGACAGTTTCCTTCACACGTGTGCGTTTCAGGGACTGCCAGGGCACAGTGTCACACCAGTGCAACTCATATCTGGTGTAACAGTAGTGTACATTAAAAAAAACAACACTTTTTTTACTGTAAAATAATAGCAGTCAGTTTCCTTCACACGTGTGCGTTTCAGGGCCTGCCAGGGCACAGTATCACACCAGTGCAACTCATATCTGGTGTAACAGTAGTGTACATAAAAAAAAAAAATAGAAATTTGACTGTGAAATAATAGCAGTCATTTTCCTTCACACGTGTGCGTTTCAGGGCCTGCCAGGGCACAGTGTCACCCCAGTGCAACTCATATCTGGTGTAACAGTAGTGTACATTTAAAAAAAAACCCACTTTTTTGACTGTGAAATAATAGCAGTCAGTTTCCTTCACGCGTGTGCGTTTCAGGGCCTGCCAGGGCACAGTGTCACCCCAGTGCAACTCATATCTGGTGTAACAGTAGTGTACATTAAAAAAAAAAACTAGAAATTTGACTGTGAAATAATAGCAATCAGTTTCCTTCACACGTGTGCGTTTCAGGGCCTGCCAGGGCACAGTGTCACCCCAGTGCAACTCATATCTGGTGTAACAGTAGTGTACATTAAAAAAAAAAAAAAAAATTTGACTGTGAAATAATAGCAGTCAGTTTCCTTCACACGTGTGCGTTTCAGGGCCTGCCAGGGCACAGAGTCACACCAGTGCAACTCATATCTGGTGTAACAGTAGTGTACATTAAAAAAAAAATAGAAATTTGACTGTGAAATAATAGCAGTCAGCTGTAAGAGCTCCGTGCTGATCTCCTGCCTTGGCTCTCCCCTAACCCTCCTTCCCGCCATATTCGTTCCAAATGTGAAAGAGCCAAAATGAAAGGGGGTCAAAATAATGAACTAATAATTAAAAGTGCTCAAACTGTGAATGGTCTTCAAAATATAGGGTAAGGGGTATTAATTAACAAACAAACGTATAAAAAAAGGAGTAAATGAGGGTATGTAAAAAATAAGTTGGTGTAAATCAACCAAATTCTAACTATGGGATGGGTATGGGATTAAAGAGAATGGGGTATGGAGTGTATATGTGTGTATGTAGTGCTACTGATATGCATGTATTGAATGTGTTTGCATGTAATTGTTTTTATGTAATATACCAAAAAACAGCACTCGCACTCTCACCCAGACAAACTCTCACTCTCTCTCACTAACTAACTCTCACTGTCTGTTACTAACTAACGCTCACTGTCTGTCACTAACTAACTCTCACTGTCTGTCACTAACTAACTCTCACTCTCTCTCACTCTCTAACTAACTCTCACTGTCTGTCACTAACTCTCACTGTCTGTCACTAACTAACTCACACTGTCTGTCACTAACTAACTCTCACTGTCTGTCACTAACTAACTCTCACTGTCTGTCACTAACTAACTCTCACTCTCTCTCACTCTCTAACTCTCACTGTCTGTCACTAATAGTTATGTCCCAAACTGTTTGCCCGCGAACGGTTCCCAGCGAACATAGCTTGTTCGCGTTCGCTGCTGCGGGCGAACACATGGCGATGTTCGATCCGCCCCTATGTGTCATCATTGAGGAAACTTTGACCCTGTATGTCACAGCCGTCTGACACATTAGAGCCAATCAACATCAGACACTCCCTCACAGACCCTCCCAGCTACTCGGAATCCGCCATTTTAGACTCATAACGATCTTGCTTTCTTAATAAGAGGACGTGTTGTGTTTTTGCTCCTGACATTAATAGGAAATACATAGGTAGGCTAGTGTATTTAGTGTCCACTCAAGTCCAGAAGGACTCCACTCATCTCTGCTGCAAGGACAGCACCCCAAAAAGCCCTTTTTAGGGCTATATTTCGTGCCTTTTTTTCTTTTTTTTACGTATTTTTATTAGCATTTGCCTGGCTTTCAGCCTGTGTGTTTAAGGCTCACAGCATATGCTGTGATTACTGCCACCACTGATATCTCCCTAACAACATTAGTTTAAATTTATCTAACCAAAAATTTTAATTATTTTGCTATTGTAATTTTTTTTTCATTTTCTATCTGGCCTGTGTCACACAGCATATACTCTGGTTCATTGCTCTGTGCCAGCCACCAGTGTTAATATCCGTTTATAACATAATTTTAAATTTAAAAAAAAAAACTAATAATAATTTTGCTAGTGTAATCTAATTACATTTTCTATCAGGCCTGTGTCTGTCAGGCTCCCTCAGCATTAATATACCTCTTTTTTTTCAGTCTTTTGGTTAATTGGTCTGTGCCAGGCAGCCACTATTCATATCTTCTTCACTTTAATTTAAATATAAAAAAAAAAAAGTTTAAAATTTTTTGATAGTGTAATCTAATATCATTTTCTATCCGGCCTGTGTGTTTTGCTGACATACAGAGCCTACTGTGTTTACTTGCTGCCCTCCCTAGTCTATGAGCCACGACTCATATGTGTTTAACTTTTTTTTAATTTCCCCCCCAAAAAAATAATTTAAATCATTTTTCTAGTGTAATCTATCTAATATTATTTTCTATCAGGCGTGTGTGTATCTGACTTACAGAGCCTACTGTTTTTAATAGCTGCCCTTCCAAGGCTATCAGCCACGACTCATATGTATGTGCTTAAACTTTTTCTTTAAATTCCCAAAAAAAAGTATTTAAATCATTATGCTAGTGTAATCTAATTTTATTTTCTATCAGGCCTGTGTCTAACTGTCTATCTGACTTACACAGCATACTGTTGTTAATTGCTGCCCTACGTAGCAGCCAGCCAGTGCGACCACTCATATGTGCATTGCACTTCTTAACATAATTTTAATATTAAAATCTAAAATTTTAAAATATTTTGCTAGTGTAATCTAACTTAATTTTCTATCAGGCCTGTGTTTTTGTCACTTACACAGCATACTGTGTTAAATTGCTGCCCTACCTACCATCCACGACTCATATCTGCCAGCCTGTGTGCCAGTCCCAACTAGCCAATTAGTGGCACCAATCATAATTCTTGTTACAGTATCAAAGCACGTTATTGCAAACAATTTGGGAATGTTAGGTGATTTAGGCCCTTTATGGGTTAAAAGCAGACTCTGCATAAACTATGTAATTTTCCATGGGAGTTTTGCCAGGATTCCCCTCCGGCATGCCACAGTCCAGGTGTTAGTAACCTTGAAACAACTTTTCCATCACTATTGTGGCCAGAAAGAGTCCTTGTAGGTTTTAAAATTCGCCTGCCTATTGAATTCAATGGCGGTTCACGCGGTTTGCGGGTTCGCGAACAATATCGGAAGTTCGAGTCCGCCGTTCATGAACCGAAAATGTTAAGTTCGCGACATCACTAGTCACTAACTCTCACTGTCTGTCACTAACTAACTCTCGCTGTCTGTCACTAACTAACTCTTACTGTCTGTCACTAACTAACTCTCATTCTCTCTAACTAACTCTCACTCTCTCTCATTAACTAACTCTCACTCACTAACTCTCTCTTTTACTAACTAACCCGCTAACTCTCTGAAACCTCCAACTCCGAGTCCTAGACCTGCACCTATCTCGAAAATGCAATACAGTCAAATAAGCCATGCTTAGAGCGTGCTTATATACCCTATGGAAATGGTTAATGATGTACCGGTTTGCAAAGTAAAGGAGGTCCAGGTGTGCTTTAGTGATGATTTACATGTGTGCAATGTGTATTAGTTGTTTTAATTTGCGCATGCTCATATGGAGTTTGTAAATGCACATATGTATTTGTGGCATTTGTATAATGCGATGATGTCATAGTTTTTTTTGTGTATCAGTGTGCAATTAATTTTTCATGTTATTTTATTCCGTGATGCAGATCGCAACGTATTTTCCTAATCCTCGTTTAGTGTAGATGTTGTGTAGTATTAGTTGTAAGGAGTTGTGAATATTAAATGCATATGTGCTATGTTGTGTGAGCAATTGTTGTTTGTACATTTGATCTGATTTTAGTTTGTGTCCATGAAATTGTATGCGTGATATGACAAAGCAGTGTGTAGTTCTCGCGATATCAAGTGTTAGAAGACAAATCCATGTATTCTTTATTTTGCATTGATCTCTATGGGAGAATCCATTACGCGTCTGTGATTCCGCTAGGGAAATAAACGCGGTACTTGTATTACCGCGATGCGCAACAAGGTTCTTTTCAGACTTGTATTCCCGACGTTATGAAAAGTGCGCAATGAAAATAACTCACACGCTTATTGCGAACAGTCATTACGCCATAACTTGTAATCTAGCTGAATATTAGTAGTAACAATAATAATAATAGCAGTAGTAGTAATAATAATAATCGTCTTGCAGGTATATCTGTACCGCACACTTTTTTGGCCGGAACGCAACGTAACTACCGCAACTTTCAAAAAGTCCTTTTTCAATGGGACTTCCATAGCGCTGGTATTACGAGTTTGCCTGTCCAGCCAAAAAGTGAGTGGTACAGCCTATACCGTCAAGATCCATACCGTAAACTGAAAGTCAGTAGTAATGGCTTTTATGTTACAAACCCGTAACATAAAACTCATAACTAAAGTGCTAAAAAGTACACTAACACCCATAAACTGCCTATTTACCCCTAAACCGAGGCCTTCCTGCATCGCAAACACTAAAATAAAATTATTACCCCTAATCTGCCGCTCAGGACATCACCGTCACTATAATAAACATATTAACCCCTAAACCGCTGCACTCCCGCATCGTAAACACTAGTTAAATATTATTAACTCCTAATCTGCTGTCCCTAACATCGCCGCAACCTACATTACTGTTATTAACCCCTAATCTGCTGTCCCTAGTAATTTTTTATTTAGATTTATTTTAATTATATTAAAGTTAGGGGTGTTACGGTTAGGGTTAGGTTTAGGGGTTAATAACTTTAGTATAGTGGTGGCGACGTTGGGGGCGGCAGATTAGGGGTTAATAAGTGTAATTTAGGTGGTGGCGATGTTAGGGGCGGCAGATTAGGGGTTAATAAGTGTGGGTATGTGGCGGCGATGTTAGGGGCGGCAGATTAGGGGTTAATAAGTGTAATGTAGATGACGGCGATGTTAGGGGCGGCAGATCAGGGGTTAATAAGTGTTGGTAGGTGGCAGCGGGGGCGGCAGATTAGGGGTTAATAAGTGTAATGTAGGTGTCAGCGATGTCGGGGCAGCAGATTAGGGGTGTTTAGACTCGGGTTTATGTTAGGGTGTTAGGTGTAAACATAACTTATTATTACCCCATAGGAATCAATGGGGCTGCGTTACGGAGCTTTACACTTTATTGCAGGTATTTGTTTTTTTTTTAGCCGGCTCTCCCCATTGATGTCTATGGGGAAATCGTGCACAAGCATGTAAAACCAGCTCAAAGCAGCGCTGGTATTTGAGTGCGGTATGGAGCTCAATTTTGCTCAACGCTGCCATATTGCCTGCTAACGCCGGGTTTATGAAAACCTGTAATAGCAGCACTATAGAGAGGTGAGCGGTGGAAATAACTTGCAAGTTAGTACTGAGCCGCTCATAACGCAAAAGTCGTAATCTGGCCAAA
>NC_069504.1:23574492-23611992 GCF_027579735.1 Bombina bombina
AGTGTTTGATTTAGGTCAGGTATTGTTTGGGGTTTGGGTTAGGGACAGGCTTTAGAGAGGGCTTGGGTTAGGGATAGGCTTTGGTTGTGGTTTGTGTTAGGGACAGTCTTTAGTAAGACTTGGGGAGAGGCTTTGGATAGGGTTTAGGTGGGAGAAATACTTTTTTAATAGTTTGGATTAGAGACCGGTTTTAGTTAGCATTTGCGATATGCTTTGGTTTGAATTTGTGTTAAGGACAGGCTTTTGTTAGGGTTTTGGTTAGAGACAGGCTTTCATTAGGGTTTTGTTTATGGACAGCCTTTCATTAGGGTTTGGGTTAGTGATAGTTTTTAGTTAGGGTTTGGGATAGGGACAGGTTTAGTTAGGATTTGTGTTATGGATAGGTTATATTTTGTGTTTTTAGACTATTAAGAGTGTTTAGGCTAGGGATAGTGTTTTAGCTAGTGATAGGGTTTAGGCTAGGGATAGGGTTTAGGCTAGGGATAGTTCTTAGGCTAGTGAGAGTGATTAGGCTTGGCATAGTGAAAAACAAAATTTGGCAGGCACAACAAACAATGCAGGTAATTATTTTATAGGCTAGGCTAGGCTAGGGATAGTGCTTAGGCTAGTGAGAGTGCTTAGGGTAGGGAGAGGATTTAGGCTAGGGATAGTGTTTAGGCTAAAGAGAGTGTTTAGGCTAGTGATATGGTTTAGGCTAGGGAGAGGGTTTAAGCTAGCAAGAGGGTTTAGGCTATGGAGAGGGTTTACGGTAGGGAGAGGGTTTATAGTAGGGAGAGGGTTTAGGTTAGGGTGAGAGTATAGGCTAGGGAGAGGGTTTATGTTTGGGAGAGGGTTTAGACTAGTAATAGGGTTAAGACTAGGGAGAAGATTTAGGGTAGGCAGAGGGTTTAAACTAGGGAGAGTGTTTAGGATATAGAGAGGGTTTAGGATAGTGATAGGTTTAAGACTAGGAAAAAGATTTAGAGTAGGGAGAGGGGTTTAGGTTAGAATAGTGGTTTAGGCTGGGGACAGGGCTTAGACTAGAGAGAGGATTTAAGCTAGTGATAGGGTTAAGACTAGGGAGACGATTTAGGGTAGGGAGAGGGCTTAAACTAGTGAGAGGGTTTAGGTTAGTGAGAGGGTTTAGGCTAGGGAGGGGATTTAGACTACAAAGAGGGATTAGGCTAGTGATAGCGTTAAGACTAGGGAGAAGATTTAGGGTAGGGAGAGGGCTTAAACTAGTGAGAGGGTTTAGGTTAGTGAGAGGGTTTAGGCTAGGGAGGGTGTGGCAAACCTAGCCACTTCTGGACTATAACGTAAGAAAGGTTGTCTGTGACAGACCCTTCGGTCAGGACTGAAAGTGTTAACTTTATTTTCTAACCACAAGTGGCTGGCTCCAGCTACAATCTAATTAATGCTTAGCATTCTATTGTTTGATCACCCCCAGAGAGAAACGCCTAAGTGATAAGGAGAGTCAAGAGTGTCCTGTGGTTGAAGTGTTTAAGTAATATAATCCTATTGTATCATGTCAAGGGCGCTTCTCCCTTTTATCTAATGTACAACATTCTTTCCACCCCCATCTGGGGGGGGGGGGGGTCAAAAACCTGTATAAATCTGTATGCTGCCTTCAAATAAAGTGTTATTCTGTTTAAAACCTGAAAACTGGCTGGGTTGTGAACTGCTGATTCCCTATGCAGGACATTGTTCCCTGGTGTTAACCCTTGGTATCCGGTTGGTACCGTTACAATTGGTGGCAAGCGACGGAATGAACCTTATCGCCCAGAAGAGCAACTACACAAGCCAGTAACCTCAGGAAGAGGGGGATTACTACAATACTGACTAAGATGGAAGGAGTACCAGGGACCGAAGTGAATGGAGATGGATTATTCTAAGCTAAAGAGACAAACGTAAAAGGAACTGCTAGAAGCCAGGGGAAAGATAGGCAGCAGCAAACCCAAGGCTATATTAATTGCTGAGCTGATGGAGGGAGACAGAGCTCGCAGCGCTACGCCTCCAGCAGCCATGGAGGAGACCCTATACCAGAGGGAAATGAGGACCAGGCTGGAATTTTTACCCCAACCTGTACCACGGGATATGCTATCCGTGGTAATGGCAGATGTGCAGGAGTACGTGATGGCACACAGTCCGCGGAATGCATCCTCCCGAGCAGAATCCATTTTGAACGCACTCAGCAACCCAGTAAGACCCAAAATCCCATACCATGCATTTAAAATGTTTTGTGAGGAGAAGGATGAGATTGATGGGTATTTACAGGATTTTGAGAGACTGTGCGAGTTACATGATTTGGAGCAGTCCGTATGGGTGCCGGTGCTAGCAGGCAAGCTAGCCGGTAGGGCAGCGGAAGCGTATCGCGCTGTACCCAGGGAGGACAGCAAGGATTACGCTAAAGTGAAGAGAGCGATCTTGGAAAGATATGCCATTACCTCAGAGGCATACCGGCGCAAGTTTAGAGGCCTGCGCAAGCCAGAAAGAGATTCCCATGCAGAGTGGGCCCACAAGCTGGATCAAGCATCTCAGGGGTGGATACAGGCCAGCCAAGCTACCACCATGGAAGAATTGCGACAACTGATGCTGTTGGAGCAATTCTTTAACGGCTTGTCCCCAGAAGCCCAAGAATGGGTGAGAGATCGAAAACCCCTCACCTTAACCGAAGCAGCCAGATTAGCAGACCAGCATTTTGATGCCAGGAGGCACCATGGACTACAGCCTAACAACGGACGGGCTAATATACAATGCCACACCTGCAAGCAGTGGGGACATATGGCACGTGAGTGCACCCAAAATCGGAGCAGACAAGCTTGGAACCAGGTCAGACAGAACCTGGCCCCAAGGGCGGCTGCTCACCATTACCAAACGGAGCCAGCCGCTCATGAGGTGTTGAGCACCCAAGCCGAGGAACCCCTGGGAATTCTGCATGAGGTGATGTCGGTCCAGGGACTTCGGGATTCGGGAGCTACTTTAACCCTGATAGCTCCCCATTTGGTGCCGGATACAGCACCCACTGGCGGATCCGTGGCAGTACGAGGGGCAGGGGGAGCAGTATACCGATTGCCCACTGCTAGAGTGGAGTACAGACCCCCAGTCACCCCAGCAGCTGCCAGTTACCAACCCCCGGCGCACCGCTATACCACACGGCCTCCGGCCACGAACTACCCTCAGAGAGCCCGGTTCAATTCGCGGGGCTACTCACAACCTATTCGGTGCTTTGGATGTAAGCAACTAGGGCACAAAAGACCAGAGTGTCCCCTAAATGCAGCGAATCAAGCACAGTCCTGGAGAAGACCCGCTGGCGGAATCCCACATAATCCTCAGCCTGTGGCCCGCTACGTAGAGGCGCCAGAATGCTGGGGCAGCCTACATGAAGCAGACCCCGTGCAAGCTGCCCACCGGAATAACCGGCAACGGGTTAAAGTGAATGGGAAGGAGGTCAGTTGTCTACGGGATACTGGTGCTACCATGACCTTGCTTCAAGAGAACTTGGTGCCTGAGAAACAGCACACTGGAGACACTGTGGCTGTGAGGGTAGCAGGGGGCACTGTGTTCCGCCTACCTGTTGCCAGGGTACATTTGGATTGGGGAGTGGGCGCTAGACTTGTGAATGTGGGGGTCAAGAAGGACTTACCTGCTGATGTTCTCCTTGGAAATGACTTGGCCCCCCTTGTTTCTGCCTATGCTCCCATGGATCCCGCTAATGTTAACCCTGTGACTACCCAAGCCCAGTCCCTCCGGGAAGAGACGCTTCCATGTTTGGGGTGGGGGCAGTACTGAGCCAAGTTGGAGCAGATGGCGGAGAACACCCCGTAGCTTACTTGAGCCGAAAGTTGTTGCCCCGGACATCCCCAAGCCGATCCGTTGGGATCAGACTGTGTATGCCGGCTTGGTTCTGGGGGAGCATTGTGGCAAACCTAGCCACTTCTGGACTATAACGTAAGAAAGGTTGTCTGTGACAGACCCTTCGGTCAGGACTGAAAGTGTTAACTTTATTTTCTAACCACAAGTGGCTGGCTCCAGCTACAATCTAATTAATGCTTAGCATTCTATTGTTTGATCACCCCCAGAGAGAAACGCCTAAGTGATAAGGAGAGTCAAGAGTGTCCTGTGGTTGAAGTGTTTAAGTAATATAATCCTATTGTATCATGTCAAGGGCGCTTCTCCCTTTTATCTAATGTACAACATTCTTTCCACCCCCATCTGGGGGGGGGGGGTCAAAAACCTGTATAAATCTGTATGCTGCCTTCAAATAAAGTGTTATTCTGTTTAAAACCTGAAAACTGGCTGGGTTGTGAACTGCTGATTCCCTATGCAGGACATTGTTCCCTGGTGTTAACCCTTGGTATCCGGTTGGTACCGTTACAGAGGGGATTTAGACTACAAAGAGGGATTAGGCTAGTGATAGCGTTAAGACTAGGGAGAAGATTATGGGTAGGGAGATGGTTTAGGGTAGGAAGATGGTTTAGGATAGGGAGATGGCTTAAGTTAAGGAGGGGGTTTAGGGTAGAGAGAGGGTTTAGACTAGGGAGAGGGTTTAGGAAAAGGAGAGGGTTTACAGAAGGGATATGGTTTAGGCTAGGGAGAGGGTTTAGACTAGGGAGAGGGCTTAAGCAAGCAAGAGGGTTTAGACTAGGGAGAGGGTTTGGGCTATGGAGAACATTAGGTTAGGGAGAGGGTTTAGGTTAGGTATAGGGTTTAGGCTAAGGAGAGGGTTTAGGCTAGAGAGATGGTTTAGGTTAGGCAGAGGGTTTAGGCTAGGGAGAGGGTTTAGCTTTGGGAGATGGTTAAGGCTATGGAGAGGATTTAGGCTAGATAGGAAAGGTAAAGGTTTAAACTGAGAGAGGGTTTAGGTTAGGGGAGGGTTTAGACTAGGGAGAGGGTTTAGGTTAGGAGAGGGTTTAGACTAGGGAGAGGGTTTAGGTTAGGGAGAGGGTTTAGGCTAGAGGGAGGGTTTAGGATAAGGAGAGAGTTTACAGTTGGTAGATGGTTTAGGATAGGGAGAGGGTTGAGGATATGGGAGGGGGTTAGACTAAGAAGGAGGTTTAGGCTAAGAATAGCATTTCAGCCGTGGATAGACCCTGAATTAGGGATAGGCATTAGGGATAGGATTTGTGTGAGGGCTATGACTAGGGATATGTTTTGCAATGCAGTCCTTTCTTGCTTACAAGAGTTAACAAGACTCCCATAATAATTTCTGTGGGCAGCATTATTAATACAGTGAAAATGTCACCTGGGATTGACTATCTGGATAATAAAATTGCAGCAGTGACCTAGATCCAATAACTATAGCCGAGACTCATCCCCTGTCTTTGCATTTTCCTTAGACCCCAGTAGCTCAGCTAACAGCTGAGATTCACAAAACTGTATATCAAAAAAATGCTTCTGCTCAAGGAATAAAATTTATTTTACAGTTTGCAGTTCTCATTATGCAAGAAGACTAAGCGTCTTGTGATATAAAAAAAGATCTCTTAAACGTAGGATGGCAAATGAAAGCTTGCCGGTCCGGTTACAGTAATAGGAGTGAGACAGATATTAATAGCAGGAAGATGAAATGCACATATTTTCTCCACTCATCTCATATCATAGGCAGAGAACACTGTCACTCACAACTGACCTATAATTTCATACGGGTGATAAATATTTGTGCTCCTGTCTGCTTATCACCAGCTGATGCAGTTTAGGGGATTCCGCGTAGCTGTAACACAAGTGCAGATTTGTGCACATTACAAATCAAATTCATGATAAACATCTTCTGACTTAATGGGGGAACTGACATATCAAATCTGCTTGGCTATATTTTGGAGCTGACCTTGGAATATAAATCGTTCCATCGAATGTTATGATTAATAGACTTGTGCTGAAAGAAACGAGTTCACTTGAAGTGTTGGAGAATTAACATTAATATCTGGCATATTTGTTCCACAAAAATATTTGATGTGATAAAATGAATGTCTATAAAATCACTGGGTGTCACACATGAAGATATATTTCCCACAGACTGCAAGTTCACAAAATTTGGGCTAGTCCTGTTTATCTGTTATTAAATAGATTGATAGACAGAGATTATGTGGATAGACAGACAGGCATATGGATAGATAGACAGAAAGGCAGACAGATAGACAGATAGATAGATAAATAGATAGATAGATAATAGATAGATAGACAAACAGACAGAGAGACAGATATATGGATAGATAGATATATGATAGATAGATAGACATTTAGATAAATAGATAGATAAATTGATAGACAGAAAGAGAGATAGATAGATGATAGATAGATAGATAGATAGATTGATAGATATATAGATGATAGATGCTATATGAAAGATAGATAGATGATAGACAGACATACAGATAGATAGATAGATAGATAGATAGATAGATGATAGATAGATGATAGATAGATAGATAGATAGATAGATAGATAGATAGATAGATAGGTAGATATATAGATAGATGATAGATAGAGAGATAATAGATAGATAGCTGATAGATAGATAGATAGATAGATAGATAGATAGATATAGATAGATAGATCATGATAGATTGATTAGATAGATAAATGATAGATAGATAGATAGATAGATAGATATATAGATAGATAGTTAGCAGTGGCGTCACTAGGGGGGTGCGGGCCGCACCAGGGTGACACCCTTCAGGGGGTGACACCACCAAAAAAAAATTTTTTTTTTTTTTTTTTTACATTTTATTGAAATTCAAATAAATACAATGTAGAGATGCATAGATATTTTTATTAGAGGGGCCAGCATTTGTGAAAATTAGTTGGACTGAGGAAGTTGTAGACACTTCATTTTTTTTGCCCCTTGAGCCAGCGCTGCAATTTCCGCAAATAGTTTTCCCGGCTGCTTTTGCTTGTTTGTACTTTGCTCCTCCCTGCCCAATTTCACTATGAATGTTGTGGGCATGCCATGGGGCTTGCAAAGTTGCTCTGCTAGCCTAAATCTGCCTGCCTATCTGTGCTCACTGCTCAGTGACGTGTGGAGCAGTGGAGTCACTCACTGCTGTGCTGACTCTCTAAACGGGAACTGGGAAATCATGAGGGGGATGCCAGGCACCTGACCGAGTGCTTTTGTGTGTGTGTCTGAGTGTTTCTGTGTGGTGCCTGAGTGTTTTTGTGTTTGTGTGTGTCTGAGTGCTTTTGTGTGTGTGTGTCTGAGTGTCTAAGTGTTTGTGTGTGTGCCTGAGTGTTTTTGTGTGTGTGTGTGTGTGTCTAAGTGTTTGTGTGTGTGCCTGAGTGTTTTTGTGTGTGTGTGTGTCTGTTTGTGTGTGTGCCTGAGTGTTTTTTTGTGTGTGTGTGTCTAAGTGTTTGTGTGTGTGCCTGAGTGTTTTTGTGTGTGTCTGAGTATGTTTTTAAGTGTGTCTGAGTGTATCGGAGTGTTTGTATGTGTGTGTGCCTGTGTTTTTGTGTTTGTGTGTGTCTGCTTTCTGTGGGGAAGGGGGTGACACCATAAGTTACCGCACCGGGTGACACCAACCCTAGTGACGCCACTGATAGTTAGTAGATATATAGATTGAGATACAGAAATATAGATTGATTAATAGATAGACAGAGAGACTGGTAGATAGATAGAGCTAGATAGATAGATAGATAGATAGATAGATAGATAGATAGATGGATAGACAGAGACATATAGATGGATAGATAGACATAGATACAGAAAGATAGATTGATAGATAGATAGGCAAACAGACAGAGAGACTGATAGATAGATAAATAGATAGATAGATGATAGATAGATGATAGATAGATAGATAGATAGATAGAGATAGATAGATAGATAGATAGAGATAGACAGACAAAGACATATAGATGGATAGATAGACATAGATACAGAAATATAGATTGATAGATAGATAGATAGATAGATAGACAAACAGACAGAGAGACAGATAGATAGATAGATAGATAGATAGATAGATAGATAAATGGGTAGATTGATAGACAAACAGACAGAGAGACAGATAGATAGATAGATAGATAGATAGATAGATAGATAGATAGATGATGGATAGATAGATAGATAGATAAATAGATAGATAGATAGATAGATAGATAGATAGAGAGATAGATAGGTAGATTGATAGATATGGAAATTAGGGAACTTCTAATAATGTATTATTTAGCTAACAGGGAAATTCAGATAGATCAGCAGCTTTAAGATACTTTCTAATTTACTTTACATTATCAGATTGTACTGTGTGACCCTTTGAGAAAGCCAGTCAGTGGCAAAACATTTCAGGGGACAGGAGGGAATCAGTGTAGATTTTAATGTGCAATGAGCTGCTGGTAAATCTGCTTAACACAAACCAACATTGCTAATAATATTCTAAGTGGACGAATGAATGCGCGTGCCCACTGTTAACTTATAACCAGGTGTGTTGGAATGAGTAGCGCTTTATATCTATAGATATCCATGTTTGTAAGCAGAGGTGATTAAGCTAGTCTCATGAGCAGTATCTCAATGTGAGCAGTTACGCTGGGAGCCAGCGAGTGCAGCATATAATATTCTAATGATTACATTTGTCTCTTCAATGGTAGCAGTGAATAAATGTATTTAAACAGTTGGCATTCAAGGAGCCTAATTTTGATATTGCAGACAGATAAGCTTTGCAACCAATACAATAAGGTTATTACGTAACTCTGCTGTTCTGGGATATGAGATATTCTACCTCCATTTAGCAACATAATTATTGCACTCATGTGTATTTCACTAACGAGTAGACTTGCTTAGAACCACATTTATTTACAGGCCATGGATTAAAATCCACAGCCTAGGGGCCCAATTTATTAATGTGTGAGCAGACATGATACGATGTAGCGTATCATGTCCGCTGCACATCGATAAATGCCCTCAGCATACGCTGTCGGCATTGATCATTGCACCAGTAGTTCTTGTGAACTGCTTGTGCAATACTGCCCGGCCGCTAGCAGGGGGTGTCAATCAGCCAGATCGTATAGGATGGGGCGGATTGATGTCCGCTGCCTCAGAGCAGGCAGACAAGTTATGGAGCAGTGGTCTTTAGACGAGCCTTTGCGCGGAAACAGGGTCATCAAGCTCCATTCGGAACTTGATAATTCGGCCCCTAGGTCTGTATTGATTTGTGTATTTTTTCAAAATCACCCTAGTTAAGCTTACTGACGACTAACACATGATTTACTTACCAGCTTTAACTCATTTGTGTTTTTAAGTGTGTGTGTTTTACATTTTGTAATCATCTTAATAACGGTTACATTTTAAACAGCGTATCTCTGTCACAATCACATTGCTCTATACTTAAAGGGACACTGAACCCAAAACATTTTTTTCATGATTCAGATAGAGCATTACATTTTCAGCAACTTTCTAATTTACTCCTTTTATCCATTTTTCTTTGTTCTCTTGCTATCTTTATTTTAAAAGCAGGAATGTAAATCTTAGCAGCCAGCCCATTTTAGGTTCAGCACCATGGATAGCGCTTGCTTATTGGAGAATTACATTTACCCACCAATAAGCCAGCTCCTATGCATCACATTTCTGCTTTTAAAATAAAGATAGCAAGAGAACAAAGAAAAATGGATCAAAGGAGTAAATTAGAAAGTTGTTCTATCTGAATCGTGAAATTTTTTTGGGGTTTAGTGTCCCTTTAATATAGCCTATAAGGAATGTGAGTGTTCCCTAAGTGTACATATCATTAGGAATGGGCGAATGTTTCGCAACATTCGAAAAACGGCACGAATTTTAACACATTCGTTCGTTCTAATCGAATTTCGAATGTTTACATAACATTCTAACATTCGATTTTCGAATATTCGGTTTCGAATTTTACGATTACATTCGAAAATATTCGAATTCGAAAAATTCGAATTTAGATTGTAATAGTATTTCTAATGCTTTTTCTTTAAATGTAATATTCGAATTATGCAATATTCGAATTCGAAAAATTCGAATTTAGATTGTAATAGTATTTCTAATGCTTTTTCTTTAAATGTAATATTCGAATTATGCAATACGTGTATTCGAATTCGAAAAATTCGATTTTAGATTGTAATAGTATTTCTAATGCTTTTTCTTTAAATGTAATATTCGAATTATGCAATACGTGTATTCGAATTCAAAAAATTCGAATTTAGATTGTAATAGTATTTCTAATGCTTTTTCTTTAAATGTAATATTCGAATTATGCAATACGTGTATTCGAATTCAAAAAATTCGAATTTAGATTGTAATAGTATTTCTACTGCTTTTTCTTTAAATGTAATATTCGAATTATGCAATATTCGAATTCGAAAAATTTGAATTTAGATTGTAATAGTATTTCTAATGCTTTTTCTTTAAATGTAATATTCGAATTATGCAATATTCGAATTCGAAAAATTTGAATTTAGATTGTAATAGTATTTCTAATGCTTTTTCTTTAAATGTAATATTCGAATTATGCAATACGTGTATTCGAATTCGAAAAATTCGAATTTAGATTGTAATAGTATTTCTAATGCTTTTTCTTTAAATGTAATATTCGAATTATGCAATATTCGAATTCGAAAAATTCGAATTTAGATTGTAATAGTATTTCTAATGCTTTTTCTTTAAATGTAATATTCGAATTATGCAATACGTGTATTCGAATTAGAAAAATTCGAATTTAGATTGTAATAGTATTTCTAATTCTTTTAAATGTAATATTCGAATTATGCAATATTCGAATTCGAAAAATTCGAATTTCGAATGTAGACATTCGATATAATTATAAACATTCAAATTCGAAAGTGACATTCGAAAACTGTAAATAATATTCGATTTTCGAATTTTTAAGAATATTCGTTCTTATCGACATTCGAATTTAGAATTCGAATTTCGGCAATAACATTCGTTCTACATTCAAAATTCGAAAATTTGCACATTCGCCCATCCCTACATATCATCAGTCCAAGACTGATTAAATAAAGTTTTTTTTGTACTGTGTATTTATCTGCACACTCTCCGGGGCACCAGCTCCAATTGAGAATGTGCAGAAGATAACAGTGTATCTGTATATAAGTCTGTGACTGGCAGATAGCTGTCACATGATACGGGGACCAGCAAACTTCTATTTACATTGGTAAGAAAGAAAAGCTGCTGTTCATTTATATTTACGTCATTGTGACTACAACGTTGAGTTTTGCAGAACGCCACTCCTAGCTCTACTGAGCAGGTCTGTTTTTTCTTAAGCACCTAGCAGGCACACTGTCTGGTAGCGGGAGCGAGCAACATTAATTTTAATGGAGCAATAGGGCACACTGTGACCAGACAGCGTGCCCACGATGTGCATAAGAAAAAACAGACCCGCTCAATAGAACCAGGAGCAGCGTTCAGCAAAACTCATCTTCATAGTAAAAAATCTCATAAACACTTTGTTGTATATACTTGCCGCTAAGCTAATGTTATATAATTCTGCACTGTGCACAGAATTATATGTCATTATTTTGTAGGTTTACTGCCCCTTTAAGTAAATCTGTATTTATGTATCACCACCACTTCATTGCATACAGGAAAACACAAATAGGAAAAGGGTGCCCCTATGGTATCTTCTATATACTCAGATAATCACATATAGCAAGAAACATACTCACAAATGACTATGCACTCAATAGTGCTGTTCAGGCAGGCTGAGTTAGAAGCTGACCAGCTGACTTATGCTTCTTTCAGCGTATATCACAGTGAAGGTCCTTTAATTGGATTATCAGACTGCAAATAGGTCACTGCATACTGTCTGCTGCGTCTCATATAAAATACGCAGACCATCACATCGATGTAAACAAAAATTCACTTTAATTAACCCCTTAATGACCGGACCATTTTTCAATTTTCTTACCCTTAATGACAATGGCTATTTTTACATTTCTGCAGTGTTTGCGTTTAGCTGTAATTTTCCTCTTACTCGTTTACTGTACCTACACATATTATATACCGTTTTTCTCGCCATTAAATGGACTTTCTAAAGATACCATTATTTTCATCATATCTTATAATTTACTAAAAAAAAATTATAAAATATGAGGAAAAATGAAAAAAAACACACTTTTTCTAACTTTGACCCCCAAAATCTGTTACACATCTACAATCACCAAAAAACACTGATGCTAAATAGTTTATACATTTTGTCCTGAGTTTAGAAATACCCAATGTTTGCATGTTCTTTGCTTTTTTTGCAAGTTATAGGGCCATAAATACAAGTAGCACTTTACTATTTCCAAACCACTTTTTTTCAAAATTAGCGCTAGTTACATTGGGACACTGATATCTGTCAGGAATATCTGAATATCCCTTGACATGTATATATTTTGTTTTAGAAGACATCCCAAAGTATTGATCTAGGCCCATTTTGGTATATTTCATGCCACCATTTCACCGCCAAATGCGATAAAAAAAAAAAAGTTCACTTTTTCACAAATTTTGTCACAAACTTTAGGTTTCCCACTGAAATTATTTATAAACAGCTTCTGCAATTATGGCACAAATGGTTGTAAATTCTTCTCTGGGATCCCCTTTTTCAGAAATAACAGACTTATATGGCTTTGTGGTTGTGTTTTGGTAATTAGAAGGCCGCTAAATGCCGCTGCGCACCACACGTGTTTTATGTCCAGGAGTGAAGGGGTTAATTAGGGAGCTTGTAGGGAGCTTGTAGTGTTAATTTTAGCTTTAGTGTAGTGTAGTAGACAACCCCAAGTATTGATCTAGGCCCATTTTGGTACATTTTATGCCACCATTTCACTGCCAAATGCGAGCAAATAAAAAAAAAACTTTACATTTTTCACAATTTTAGGTTTCTCACTGAAATTATTTACAAACAGCTTGTGCAATTATGGCACAAATTGTTGTAAATGCTTCTCTGGGATCCCCTTTGTTCATAAATAGCAGACTTATATGGCTTTGGCGTTGCTTTTTGGTAATTAGAAGGGCGCTAAATGCTGCTGCGCACCACACGTGAATTATGCCCAGCAGTGAAGGGGTTAAATTAGGTAGCTTGTAAGGAGCTTGCAGGGTTAATTTTAGAGATCAGCCTCCCACCTAACACATCCCACCCCCTGATCCCTCCCAAACAGCTCTCTTCCCTCCCCCACCCCTCGTGATGTGCGCGCGCACGCGCATGGTGCACGCGCGCACACGCTCCCTCCTCCCACCCGGTCAAACGGCACCATCGGCACCATCGGCACCATCGCTACCAGTGCAGAGAGGGCCACAGAGTGGCTCTCTCTGCATCGGAAGCTTGTAAAGGGGTATTGCAGGATGCCTCCATATCAGAGCTGCTGGAAGTGGTTGTGATCACTTCCAGCACTCTGTTAGACAACTGACGTACCAGGTACGTCTATTGTCATTAACTGCTTGTTAATGCATAACGTACCTGGTACGTCAGTTGTCATTAAGGGGTTAAAAACGTATACAGGTAGCCCTCAGTTTACGCCGGGGTTAGGTTCCAGAAGGAATGGTTGTAAATAGAAACCGTTGTAAATTGAAACCCAGTTTATAATGTAAGTCAATGGGAAGTGAGGGAGTTAGGTTCCAGGCCCCTCTCAAAATTGTCATAAGTAACACCTAATACATTATTTTTAAAGCTTTGAAATTAAGACTTTAAATGCTAAACAGCATTATAAACATAATAAAATAATCACATAATACAGAATATATAATTAAACTAGGTTAAATGAACAAAAAAAATTGCTAAACAGCATTATAAACCTAATAAAATAATCACACAACACAGACTTCACTTGCATTTTTCTGCAAACAGTTCTTTCTATGCATTCCAATCTGGACTGATTTATAGACAGGAATATCTTGTTCCTTTGAAATCTGCTCGATAGCTCAGGTCTGGTTAAACTGATTAATTTCAGCTTGTTTGGCTTTGCTGCAACACAAGCGGACAGCTCCACCTACTGGCTATTTTAATAAATGCACTGCCTCTCAATGCTTTTCAATAGCAGTCACATGACTGGAAAAAAAGGTTGTTATTCTGAAACGGTGTAAATTGAACCGCTGTAAACCGAGGGCCACCTGTATAAACTTACAATAATTGTTACACTCACTTAAGTTCTAATTACATACTAGTTTGGTGCTTTCAGTTTTTTATGATATATTTTATGATACAGTATATTACTTCATTGCATACATTTAACATTTTTCACCTTTTAAAATTGTGTTATGGAAATAACTGAGGTCCAACCATGATCAACCAATTGCTGTGCAGCACATAATTGTGTCAGAGCTATGAATCCCACGGAAATACACTTCAGCATCTCTGGGGGAACTGTAGTTTTCAGTGAGGCATTTCAGTAAAAGCAGAAAACTTGTTTCACTATGTATAAGTCTCTATTTTCAGGTTAATTTCTCAGGCTACTCTGTATAGACCCAGTGAGCAGAGTATAATGGCAGGAACTGTATTAGATGGTCCAGTCTCCTGCTCAGTTATTGGATATGTAGACTGGTTACTCACAACAGTTCATGTGATCTCAAGTACACAACAGGATAAGCTAGAAATGTGCAGAGAAAACAATACAGAATAAAAACACTAGATGTTAGTTTTTTATATGTAAAGCAGTTGTCTGGTTTATCTTTTTATGCACTGGGCAATAACGATATTTTTATTTAACAGTAATTTATGGACCCCATTTATGAATCTGAAAAACCATCTTTGGGGCCCCGGCGTTTCAGGTGTGTTTGTTAAGCTACTGCTTAATCTGTTCCCCACCTAAAATGTGGCAAAGGGAGATCCTCCTGATTTGTTCGGGATAATTGACAACCCCTGCTCTCTGTTAATTGGCCGCCAACTAGCAGAGGATGCCTTTGATTGTGCAATGTTAAATGCAGTAACCATATGCTGCTCACAGTGAGATGCGGACATGTTTGTGATCCGTCTGACCTTTGGTAAATGAAGCTCTTTGTCTTGAAATTTTGAGCTGATGTATTTGATGCAAAGGGGTTTATCGCAGCTCTTTGCACTTTGGAAGTAGCTTAGAATTACGAGTTGAAATCAACACATTCGCTTGACCACAGTTGAATTTAATGTGAGTCAAGATAACATGACCTCAGAGGTCTGTTTAATTGGTACGCAAGAAAAAGTTGCACAAAATACATCTAAATTACATTTAAATGTATAGTTACATTTAGAATAGAACTGTATGATATAAAAAAGTATGTTTCCAAATTGTCCTAAAAAAGTTAAAAGGGCTTAAAGATATATACAGTGGGTATTGAAAAGAATCACCCCCCTTGAAAATAATCACATTTTGTTGCTTTGCAGCCTGAATTAAAGACAGGCACAGTTTTTGTCTATCCAGTTGTAATTACTCAGTGCAACTTATAACATCCAAGTGAAAGATATAACACCAACTTGTCAGGTAAAAATAATGACAATTCAAAAACAGAATCAATGAGTGGCAAAAAGGATCACCCACTCCTAAAATTACTTGTAAACTCAATCATGTGTAGCTAATCACCGTCTCAACAGCACACACCAATCCATTTGACCTTCAACTGTGATCAGCTGTGGGCATATTGATCAGCTCAGCATGAAAAGAGCTTTCCTAGAGCAGCTCAGTCCCTGGTAGGGCAACTGAAGCAAACAATCAACTATGGATGGCAAGGCACTGTCAAAAGATCTCTGGGATAATGTTGTGGACAGGCAAAAGTCAGGAGATGGATGAAAGAAAATATCAAAGGCTTTATCAATGCCTAGAAGCACAGTGAAGTATATTATTAAGAAGTGGAAGGTATTTGGTGCACAGCAACTCTGAAGCAGTTGTAGGAATTTATGACAAAGAGTGGTCATTGTATGCATGTGACAACATTATCACTAATTCTACACAAATATGGCTTGTATGGGAGGGTTGCAAGAAAAAGCCACTCCTCAAGAAATGCCACATGCAGTCACGGCTGAGCTTTGCCATAACACACCTAGGAGATTCTGAGGCCACGTGGAAAAAGGTGCTATGGTCAGATGAGACTAAAATTGAATTATTTGGCCTCAACACCAAACAACATGTCTGGAGGAAATCCAATGCAGCTCACCATCCAAATAACACCATGCCTACAGTAAAGCATGGAGGTGGTAATATCCTGTTATTGGGGTGTTTCTCTGCAGCAGGCACTGGAGCACTCGTCAGGATAGAAGGAATAACGGATGGGGCAAAATACCATCAAATTCTTGAAGAAATTCTGCTGCCCTCTGCCAGGAAGTTGTCAATGGAAAGAAGGTTTATCTTCCAACATGACAATGACCAAAAGCACACCGCGAAAATGACCGCACAGTGGTTGAATGAGAAAAAGGTGAATGTCCTTGCATGTCAGAGCCCAGACTTAAACCCCATTGAATATCTGTGGCATGACTTAAAGACTGCAGTCCACAAACGGTCACCATCAAATGTAACGGAACAGGAGCAGTTCTGCAAAGAAGAGTGGGCAAATATTGCACAGTCTAGATGTGCAAAGTTAGTAGAGACATATCCCAACAGACTAAAGGCAGTAATTAAAGCAAAAAGTGGTTCAACAAAATACTGACACAATGGGGTGATCCTTTTTCCAACTCAGTGATTCTGTTTTTGAATTGTCTTTATTTTTAAGAGATGAAAGACCAGAGGGGCGCCTCATGCGTATATCAATATGTAGAACAGGGTTATAGCAAATCAAAATGCCAAATGGGTACTCACATTAGGTCTTAGTAAACTTATGTACTAGTAGATGCAGGCTAGTAGCTTAGGGTGTACCAGCAAACCCACTCCAGAAGTAGATAAGCCAACGCAGGAAACACCTGCTTTTCCAGTAGAAGTTGTAGGAAGTCAGTTGTAGCAGATAGACTGCTATGAATGAAGGTAAACCAGTGCTTGTATTATAAAAATGAATTTATTAAAAAAAGTATTAAACAAATTTAAAAACAAACACAAGCACAGGTTAGGGATGCAACGCGTTTCTCAGCCCCAGCATGGGCTGTTTCATTAGGCATCATGCTAACCTGTGCTTGTGTTTGTTTTTATATTTGTTTTAATACTTTTTTTAATAAATTATTTTTTATAATACAAGCACTGGTTTACCTTCATTCATAGCAGTCTATCTGCTACAACTGACTTCCTACAACTTCTACTTCTGGCTTATCTACTTCTGGAGTGGGTTAGCTGGTACACCCTAAGCTACTAGCCTGCATCTAATAGTACATAAGTGTACTAAGACCTAATGTGAGTACCCATTTGGCATTTTGATTTGCTATAACCCTGTTCTACATATTGATATACACATGAGGCGCCCCTCTGGTCTTTCATCTCTTATTTAGCTCTGGATTCATCTGTGAGGAGGAGAGCAGCCGTGCGTTTGGGTTATCAAAGGTTAGCCAGTACACCTTGAGTTACCAGCCTGAATCGATTAGTACATATGTGTACTATGGCCTAATATGAGTACCCATTTGGCTTCTTGTCCTGTTCTCTTTGTGTGACATATTGATACACACAGGAGGCGCCCCTCTTGTCTCTTTTTGTTTTTTGTCTTTATTTTTGCCTGACATGTTACTGTTAAATCTTTCACTTGGATGTTATAAGTTGCACTGAGTAATTACAACTGGGTAAACAAAAACTGTGTCTGTCTTTATTTCAGACTGCAAAGCAACAAAATGTGATTATTTTCAAGGGGGGTGATTCTTTTCAATACCCACTGTACATATATATATATATATATATATACACAAACACTGTATATAGATAGATAGAGATAGATATATATATATATATATATATACAAACACTGTATATAGATAGATAGAGATAGATAGATAGCTATAGATCGATAGATAGATAGATAGATAGAAAGATGATAGATAGATAGATAGATAGATAGATAGATAGATATACAGGCATTTCTCGCTTTATCAAGCTTTGCTTTGTTGCACTTCACAGACATTGCTCTTTTTACAAATTGAAGGTCGTGGCAACCCTGTGTTAAGTCAGTCTATCAGCGCCATTTTGGCAACATAAAAACACATAAAAACACATAAATACACATAAATACACATAAATACACATAAATACACATAAATACACACCAATATACACAACAAAAGCAAATATATTTTAACTCACTGAAGGGTCAGATGAGGGTTAGCATTTTGTTTTTAGCAATAAAGTTTTTTTAATTAAGGTATGTACATTGCTCTTTAACATTAATTGTATTGCACACTTAATAGACTACTGTATAGTGCAAAAATAACTTTTATATACACTGGGAAACAAAACAATTACTGTGACTCACTTTATTACTATATTCACTTAACTGCTGAGTAGGGATGGGCGAATGTGTAAATTTTTGAATTTCGAATGTAGAACGAATGTTATTACCGAAATTTGAATTCCAAATCCGAATGCCGATAAGAACAAATATTCTTAAAAATTCGAAAATTGAATGTTATTTACAGTTTTCGAATGTCACTTTCGAATTCGAATGTTTATAATTATATCGAATGTCCACATTCGAAATTTCGAATTTAACATTCTATTTAACAAATACTATTCAGAAGTTCAATAGTTCATGTGGTAGGGCGGGAATCTAGTAAATTGATACATAACAGATACAAATATATCATTTCAAATGTTTCCATATAGAATATTGCATAATTCGAATATTACATTTAAAGAAAGCATTAGAAATACTATTACAAACATATAAATTCGAATTTTTCGAATTCGAATATAAATTCGAATTTTTCGAATTCGAATATAAATTCGAATTTTTCGAATTCGAATATAAATTCGAATTTTTCGAATTCGAATATAAATTCGAATTTTTCGAATTCGAATATTGCATAATTCGAATATTACATTTAAAGAAAAAGCATTAGAAATACTATTACAATCTAAATTCGAATTTTTCGAATTTGAATACACGTATTGCATAATTTGAATATTACATTTAAAGAAAAAGCATTAGAAATACTATTACAATCTAAATTCGAATTTTTCGAATTTGAATATTGCATAATTCGAATATTACATTTAAAGAAAAAGCATTAGAAATACTATTACAATCTAAATTCAAATTTTTCGAAAAGAATATTTTCGAATGTAATCGTAAAATTCGAAACCGAACATACGAAAATCGAATGTTAGAATGTTATGTAAACATTCAAAATTCGATTTGAACGAACGAATGTGTTAAAATTTGTGCCGTTTTTCGAATGTTCGAAACATTCGCCCATCCCTACTGCTGAGGTCAGGAACCAAACCTGCTATAACTCCAAGGTATGCCTGTATACATAAATACACCTTTGAGCCTTTACAAACCAAACACTTTTTCATATACTATATTGCTTTAAAACACTTTTTATATATTTTTTTTATATATTTATTTATTTTTATTTTTATCCAAGCTGCTTGGGACTAGAACACGTTATGATTTGAAATTAGTTTGGAACATTTGTATATTTGCCTTTGTAAAAAAGGAGATCTTGGAGAGGGGATATAAATCAGAAAGGTTATAGTTGTTTGAAATAAATATAGAGTAGCATTTGCATTTTATAACAAAGCAAAAAAGACGCAGGCAATGAAGATTGTGACTGGCAAAGAAAAATGGTAATTTGTTTTAATTTTATTTAAATAACAAATATCAATGAAAAAGTCTGGATTTTGGGGATTTGTACCTGTTTTTCATGTTGTTTTTCAACTCGTGCTATTTTTTTTGCGTTGTTAATTGTTGAGCTCAAGAGCAAGACACAACTCACAAATTGTAATTTAAGCAATGTTTATGTTTTGGTAATACTGTTTTACCGCAGACTAGACTTTTGTGCAGCGAAACAATTTGTTTTGGTTCATTCTGGCCGATTCGTATTTTTTCGAATTTCAGATTCGGATCGATTCGAATTCGGATATATTTGAATGCATTTGTTTTGGATTCATTTGGATTCAAATAAATTCGGATGTATTCGGATGTATTTGTTTCAGATTTGATTCGTAAATTTGGAAGTCTAATACTAATTCAAACAGTATTAGACTAAAAATACTATTTTGAATTTGAATGTTACATTCAAATTCAAATGTAGCATTCAAATTCGAATATTACATTTATTAAACACAGTTATAGACTAGAAATACTATTTTGAATTTGAATGTTAAATGTAGCATTCAAATTTGATTACATTTATTAAGCACAGTTGTAGACTAGAAATACTATTTAAAATTCGAATGGGACATTCGAATTCGAATGTGATATTAAAATTTGAATATTACATTTCGAATGTAACGAATAAATCCGAACTAATTCGCATTTATTCTGTACAAATGCATTCAAATTAGTTACATTTCGTTGCTAGGGAAATTCGGAAATTCGAAGCGATCCGAATCTCCGAATTTGGCTGAATTCGGACGAATTTCGATTCAGAACGAAACAAAATGCACATGTCTACCGCAGACTTGTTTTACCAGATTGTGTGATATTCGTAGCGCGGGCACAAGTTATTTATAGAGGGCCCTGTGCTATTAATAATGCTCGAGGCCATAATGTTTATAAAAATATTAAATAAAGAGACATTGGGCTCCAGTTGTTAAGTGGAGGGCACACAAGGGTCTTAGCTAGTTTTTGGGAGTGGACAAACAGAATCTGCTGCCCAAATTTCTTATGCACCCCCACTCTTGTGTTGCCTCCAAACTTTTTTGGCAGGGTATGAAGGACTCGGAGGTAGTGATGTCGCGAATTGTTCGCCGGCGAATAGTTCCCAGCGAACATAGCTTGTTCGCGTTTGCCGCGGCAGGCGAACATATGCTATGTTCGATCCGCCCCCTATTCGTCTTCATTGAGTAATACTTTGACCCTGTACCTCACAGTCAGAAGACACATTCCAGCCAATCAGCAGCAGACCCTCCCTCCCAGACCCTCCTACCTCCCGGACAGCATCCATTTTAGATTAATTTGGAAGCTGCATTCTTAGTGAGAGGAGGGACAGTGTAGCTGCTGCTGATTTAATAGGGAAATCGATAGCTAGGCTAGTGTATTCAGTGTCCACTACAGTCCTGAAGGACTCATCTGATCTCTGCTGTAAGGACAGCACCCAAAAAGCCCTTTTTAGGGCTAGAACATCAGTCTGCTTTTTTTTTTTTTTTTTCATGTGTAATCTAATTGCAGTTGCCTGCCTGCCAGCCTGTGTGTCAGGCTCACAGCGTATACTGTGCCCACTTGCCCAGTGCCACCACTCATATCTGGTGTAACAGTAGTGCATATTTAAAAAAAACAACACTTTTTTGACTGTGTTAAATAATAGCAGTCAGTTTCCTTCACACGTGTGCGTTTCAGTGCCTGCCTGCCAGGGCACAGTGTCACCCCAGTGCAACTCATATCTGGTGTAACAGTAGTGTAGATTTAAAAAAATGGGGAGTTTGCGGTTGTGCAAATGGACTGTTTGCGGTTGTTTGCGGTGCGTTAAAGGGACAGTCTAGGCCAAAATAAACTTTCATGATTCAGATAGAGCATGTAATTTTAAACAATTTTCCAATTTACTTTTATCACCAATTTTGTTTTGTTCTCTTGGTATTCTTAGTTGAAAGCTTATCCTAGGAGGTTCATATGCTAATTTCTTAGACCTTGAAGCCCACCTCTTTCAGATTGCATTTTAACAGTTTTTCACCACTAGAGGGTGTTAGTTCACTTATTTCATATAGATAACACTGTGCTCGTGCACATGAAGTTATCTGGGAGCAGGCACTGATTGGCTAGACTGCAAGTCTGTCAAAAGAACTGAAAAAAGGGGCAGTTTGCAGAGGCTTAGATACAAGATAATCACAGAGGTTAAAAGTATATTATTATAAATGTGTTAGTTATGCAAAACTGGGAAATGGGTAATAAAGGGATTATCTATCTTTTAAAACAATAAAAATTCTATGCCATTGTGTTCTTACTGTTTTATATCCCTCTATCCATGAAGGGTTGTTTGGTAAACCTAGTTTATACTCAAAGCCTATTTTACTCTAGCATGATATGTATCCTCCCAGCTACATAGCAAGCATATTAGTCTTAACACTGATTTAGAATCTGACGTAAGTGACCTTATTTCTTTAGCCAGCCTAATATATCTCTTATAACACTTGTTATTTAGCATTAATTTTTATATTCTGATGTCTCCAGCTAAACTTTTTTCAGTTTAGTGAATAGTCACATAGCTTCAAAGCTCCTCATCTATGGGAAGATGTATTGTGAAGTTCCATATTTACAATAGTTTAATCCAATCCTCTTATAGAACGGAGAGATACTTTGGCTATACAGGAAAATTATTTCCTCTCTCTCTATCCCCGCTTGTATCATGTTTGTACCACTAGGTTAGAGATGAGGTTATGTAACTTGGAAATTCTACATTGCGCCTGCCTAGCGCATACACATAAATGACAGCCCTACTGCTTAGAAATACTGCCATACTTATGTCTATGTCTAACATATAAAGGGAGGTTACTGCACAATGTGGTTATGTATGTATATTCTCCAAGGCTTGCTCTTATAGTCTATACTGGTTTAGAGAATGACTAGCCTGTACTGGTTTAGAGAATGACTAGCCTGTACTGGTTTAGAGAATGACTAGCCTGTACTGGTTTAGAGAATGACTAGCCTGTACTGGTTTAGAGAATGACTAGCCTGTACTGGTTTAGAGAATGACTAGCCTGTACTGGTTTAGAGAATGACTAGCCTGTACTGGTTTAGAGAATGACTAGCCTGTACTCCTCTCCACTACTTACACTTCATTTTATCATGTGAAATTAGTATTTGCTCTACTATTTTGTGATGTATTAGATATATGGGGTAGGTAAATAATATTGCTCCAATGTAGCTCTCATTCTGATGTCTCCATTATATTCCATGAATGGGGAGCCAATCACATACTCTCATTATCCTTACATTAGCTTTAGTTGCAAGGCGCCCTCATATTTCAGCAGTGGTTCTGTATTAGATCCTAACCTAGAGTACATTATATATGCGAACTTCGAGAGCTTAAGTTTAACTTCTCATGGTTGACCAGTAACCTATTTATACTCCCATCCCTCAATGACTGACATACAGCTGTGTCTAAATTTGTTTCCTTATACATACTAACTGGCTCCGCCCCCTCCCCCCCTACTCTACTTCGAGCGGCTCTTGCCCGCTGCATTCCCTTCCCCCCAAAAAAAATATATAAAAAGCTAACCTCCTCTTGCTCCCCTTTTCTTTTTTTTAGAACAAACACTTTAATAAATACCTATACAGCAATGAGGAGTCCATCTCTCTTTGCCATATAATATAAAACTGAGGTTCTATTAAACTCTATATATCATTTCTCTGTACAAATTGGTACATACTATTTCAGACTAATATCTTTACTCATTGGCCCCACATGATATTATATAGATAGATAGGTTAATAATTTGGGCTATATACTGCATTGACAGACCATGTTAACTTATCTTGAGTACTATAGATTGCATGTTTAGAGTTATTGCCGCTTTATATTTGTACTCTGTTCTTTTTTCTTACTAAGAGTGTATTTTGTACCACACTGTTATCTTTGTTTATCTGCAAATACCTGTTGTAATATTTGCTCACAACCTCAATAAAAAAATATATTTAAAAAAATAAAAAAAATAAAAAAATTCTGGTGTAGACTGTCCCTTTAAACTGGGAGTTTGGTCTGTCACTGTGAAGCGGGCGTAACCCTTACACTACCTGTTCGATACAACATCATACCTGATGTTTTAAAGCACGTTATTCCAAACAATTTAGGAATGTTAGGTGATTTATGCCCTTTATGGATTAAAACCAGACTCTGCATCAACTATGTAATTTTCCATGGGAGTTTTGCCATGGAACCCCCTCCGGCACGCCACAGTCCAGGTGTTAGTCCCCTTGAAACAACTTTTCCATCACTATTGTGGCCAGAAAGAGTCCCTGTGGGTTTTAAAATTCGCCTGCCTATTGAAGTCTATGGCGGTTTTTTTAGGTTTGCGACATCACTACTCGGAGGTTGATATGGATCCGTCACCATTTGTAGGTGGGGGTGTGTTAGGAGGGGTGGGATCATAGGTGGTTAGTGGGCAGGATTGTGTGTCTGTCTAGGTGGACACTGTGTGTGTTTTACAGTTTGTCGATGTCTGGATGCTCGATGGGTGCAAATAGGGACATATAACTGTCTCAGAGATACAGCAGGAGAGAGCTCAGAATTAGGGACTGTCCCTCTCAAATAGGGGTAGCTAGGAGGTCTGTAATCACATGTGAGCATTGCCTGTCAATCACAGTCACTGCTTCTCAACTATGCACCACAGCTACAGCCAAAGAGTCATAACCTGAAGTTTTTATACTCAAACATCAGATCAGCAAGAAAAAAGGTTCAGTAAAAGTAAATCAACAGAAAGTGCAGCTCATTAACTTTCACAGATAACTCAAAAAGAAAAAGTTGTTTTATTCAGCATAATGTCCATTTAATAAAAACAAATATAATGGGCCAGATTTAATAGCATTAGAAGTAAGTTTTTTTTGCGGGCATCGGGTTGCGCTCATATTATGAGTTGAAAGTAAACTGTTTTCGCTCTAGCGGTAACCCAATGAGCACAAAAAGCCGGTTAGAATATTTTGCGCTTATTCACATAATCCCCCATAGAAGACAATAGAGCAAAAAAAATGGAAAAAACCTTATACCTTACTCTCGCGCAAACCTGATTGCGTATTCTCAAATGCGACCTCTGGTTAATTGCACTAAGCGCAAAGTGCTCCAGCGAGCTTGCAGGAACATTAACCAGTCACTTGTAATGGCTGGTTATTTAACGTGCGCCTGTAAACGTAAACTTGTAATCTAGCCCTTCATTAATTAAGAATAGTGCATAAATATGTTTTTTTCATGTTTTCATCTACTTAACCCTTTAAGGACACAGCTTTCAGTTTGCTCAATTGTTTTATGACGGAAAAATTCCGTCATATGTCCTTAAGAGGTTAACTTCAAAGGACTACAATTCAGACGAGCCTCCACGCCGCAGAGGACCGCCAATGTTGAGGACTGCAGCTGAGGATCCAGGCATCGGGAACACAGCTCTGCACCTCCGCTCCATGCCGCCTTCACTCTGGATAAAGATAGAAGATGATGGATCTGTCTGGAAGAAGACCCTTCCCTGCTGGACATTAGGAACAGTGAGCATCTATTTGGGGCTTTGGTTTAGGCTTTTTTATTTTAATTTATGGAGTATTTTTTTTTTAGATTAGTGTTTTTTTGGGCTTGAAAAAGACCTGATTTTGATTGCTAGTTAAAGAACCCACTCCAAAGACAATTGGTCTCCCAGGAGGATGTTTTTGGTCTTGATGTACTTTAGGTAATACATAGAAAGTTCTTTAACTAGCAGTCTATCAGCATGTATAGATAGGCTACTCCAACCATATGTTGTTAACAATCAAGCCTATTTAAAAGATACATTGAGTATACTAATCCTAAATATTATCACATGGGAGAAAGATTGGTGTTTGGTTTCAGCAGATGTTTCATCTCTATATACTAATATAAATAAAGAGAAAGGAATACAGGCAGTTAAATGTATTCTGGAAAAAAAATGAAGAATTAGAGCCAATACAAATAGATTACCTATTAGAAGGTATAAAAATTATTTTGGAGACTAACTTCTTTTGGTTTGAAAATAGTTTATTTTAGCAATTAGATGGAACAGCGATGGGTACCAGGTTTGCACCCAGCTAGGCAAATTTGTACATGTCACCTTGGGAAGACATTCATGTGTAGGCTGGCATGGGTATCACAGATACATAGATGATCTATTTATGATTTTGAACGTGTCAGAGGGAGATCTTAAAATTTTAATGGAATCACTTACTGTTAACGACTGGCAAATTAATTTAAATTAGGAAAGTAGTCAAGAAACGTTGAATTTTTTAGATTTATCTATATATTTTGAAAATGGAATGTTAAAAACTAAAAATTATTTCGAACCTGTAGATGTTAATAGCTACATTCAATTAGACAGTTGTCATCTCTACAATTGGTTAAAAAACATCCCCAAGAGTCAAATAAGTAGATCGCGAAGGGATTGCAGTGATAATAGTGTCTTTTAGGAACAATCTAAACATTTTAGAACCAAATTTATATAAAAAAGGTATCTAGAGCAAAAAATTGATTCTATAATACAGTAAATAGGTAAACAAAAAATGGAGACCTTTTTGAAATATAATGACAAAAAGAACGATAAGTTTGAATACAATGAAGGGAAAGTAGGACCCATAATTTTAGACTATTGTGCCCAAAATAAAAAAATAAGGAACATTGTGTTTCTAAAGACCGCTGCTCCATAACCCTGTCTTCCTGCTCTTAGCAGACGGACAGGAATCACCACAATTCAACCCGATCGAGTACGATCGGGTTGATTGACACCTCCATGCTGGTGGCCCATTGGCCGCTAGTCTGCAGGGGGCGGCGTTGCCCCAGCAGCTCTTGTGAGCTGCTGGTGCAATGCTGAATACGGAGAGCATATTGCTGTCCGCATTCAGCGAGGTCTTGCGGACCTGATCCGCACTGTCGGATATGGTCCGCAAGACCTTTGATACATAGGCCCCATAGTCTTTAAAAGAGTACCCAATATAAAAGATAAAATTACTAGAAGTTTTCTTCAAGATAAGAACAAGGAAAACTGGTTAGGAGAAAACCTCAAAGGTTTTTATAGATGTGGTAAATGCATGGGCTGCAAAGAATTCTCTCCACAAGATAGGAATATTAGATCTTTAACCCTTTGAGTGCTAAGCACTTTCCCACCTGGGTGCTAAGCTGATTTGAGGGTTTTTTATTTTTTTTATTTTTTTAAATATATATTTTTTTAACTTTTTTTGAAAAAAATCAAACCCCTAAGATTTATACTGCTGGAAAGGTTAGGCGATTACCTTTCCAACGGTGGGTCTTGGGGGTCTGTATCTGCTTAGATGCCTGAGATACAGGCTTCTAAGCAGCATGCCCCTTTCCCTATACGTATTGCGTTTGCGCGTGACGTCACCACGCAAAATATGAAGCCCCGGCGATGCCTGTCACTATACAGGCCCGATCACCGGGGTAGGAGTGGGTGGGAGCCCCCAGATCTCCCTCAAGGTGGAAGAGTGCTAGCGACGGCTCTGAGCCATCCTTAGCACCTGACTGAGACAATTTGCGACGGCTCAGAACCGTTGTTAGCACTCTAAGGCTTAACATCAGGTAATAATAAACAGTATGAGTTAAGACAAATGATTACATGTAATTCAAATAATGTTATATATTTACTTAAATGTTCTTGCAATTTAATCTATATTGGAAGGACCTCTAGAAAACTTTCATTTAGATTTAGGGAGCTTGTATATAATATTAAAAAAGGTTTTGACAAACATGCATTATCTGATCATTTTAAAAGGAAACATAATTGTGATCCTAAACATATCCTTAGATAGATTAGAAATGAAATGGATCTTTGATCTGAATATCTTAATTCCTAATGGTTTGAATAAAGATTTTGAATAGCATCATTTTCTAGAATAACATTCTCCTCTGGTGAGAGCTATGACAACAATTGAACAATGTTTTTGAAGTCTTAAAGTCATCAGTTTGATTCCCGGTAGATGTTTTTTTATAAAGTTTTTTCACAACATAGTTAGTTGTTAACATTAATAGGAATCTTATGCTTTTAGAGCTATCCTGATAGTTCAGGCTGCTAAGATGTAGATTTAGCTTTTTTTTCTGAGCCTTTAGGACAGGGGTTCATTTCCCACATTGATTTTAAAATTTGTATTGTTAAAAAAAAATGTTTTTGTTAATTATGTACAAATGTAGCACATTATATATGTTTCTGAATTCCATATATTTTAATATGGCAAAGTATTTTCCTAAATTGAATCAATAAGACAAGAGGACTCTGTCTAATATCTGCATAAGAAGTCAGGACCCAATCAGAAATGGAGTTACAACTATTAAAGGTTACCAGAACCATGTGGAAGTCATCCTCGAAAAATCCATACTGTGATTGGTGAAACGTATGTCGGAGCATAGTGACGTCACAAAAGGGGCGGGGCCTTGTTCCTTACCGGACTTACACAGCATTCATTAGACATTGTGACACACAGAGTCTTTTGTTGGCAGCAGTCTAAGATTGGGACAGTCTCATTTCATGCCTTGTGACTTGTTTTTAAAAATTGTTATAGTTTTTAACCACTTCTAATTAATTCTTTAAAGCTTGAACATCGTTCTTTGCCTTGTTTCCTATTAGAATCTTCCTGTGCCTGTCTATCTAGAGCTTGATTTTGAAGCTCTAGAAAATGTGAGTACCGTTTCTGGCTCCTCTGCAATTTTATATATATAATCACAGAACTTCACTATATGTGTTTCTTTTTTTCCCTGAGGTTCACCTGCTGAGCATTACCACCGTGATTACTGGGACATTTAACCTTTTTTAGTGCACCATCACATTTGCTTTTGTATTTTTGATTATTTCTTAGATTGTGTTTTAAGCAAGTTTATATATATATATATTTATGTACACCTGCAAATGAAACACAATCTCCCGGATATAGCGATGCCAGAGAAAATCAAATTTGTGCCTGCACTTTTCATTTCTAACTTTAGGTATCACTGTTCCATTATAGCTCAATGTAAATAGTTACTGTGTTCCTCTCTAGACTTTTTCCCCCCTTCCTGATCTCTACTCTAATCTAGTGTGGTGTGAGACAGCAGCAGACCTGATATAAATAGGTGAGATGTACAGACTCCCATACCTCTATATTGTGCAGACTCCCATACTTTATATTGTACAGACTCCCATACTTTATATTGTACAGATTCCCAAACTCTGATTTGAGCAGACTCTCATACCTCTATATTGTACAGACTCTCATACCTCTATATTGTACAGACTCCCATACCTCTATATTGTACAGACTCCCAAACTCTATATTGTGCAAACTCCCATACTCTATATTGTACAGACTCCCAAACTCTATATTATGCAGACTCTCATACTTCTATATTGTACAGACTCCCATACATCTATATTATGCAGACTTCCATACCTCTATATTGTGCAGACTCCCATACCTCTATATTGTACAGACTCCCATACCTCTATATTGTGCAGTCTCCCATACCTCTATATTGTACAGACTCCCATACCTCTATATTGTGCAGACTCCCATACCTCTATATTGTGCAAAATCATATACCTCTATATTGTGCAGACTCCCATACCTCTATATTGGGCAGACTCCCATACCACTATATTGTGCAGACTCACATACCTCTATATTGGGCAGACTCCATACCTCTATAATGTGATAACATTTTCAACTATTTCATAATCAGAGCACTGAGGAATTCTGAATTGGGGTTGGGGGGGTACAATAGTGAGGTGGTACAGTGAGGTACTATAGTCAGGTGGTACAGTGAGGTATTATAGTGAGGTGGTACAGTGAGGTACTATAGTGAGGTGGTACAGTGAGGTACTATAGTGAGGTGGTACAGTGAGGTACTACACAGAGGTGGTACAGTGAGGTACTATAGTGAGGTGGTACAGCGAGGTACTATAGTGAGGTGGTACAGTGAGGTACTATAGTGAGGTGGTACAGTGAGGTACTATAGTGAGGTGGTACAGTGAGTTACTATAGTGAGGTGGTACAGTGAGGTACTATAGTGAGGTGGTACAGTGAGGTTCTATAGTGAGGTGGTACAGTGAGGTAATATAGTGAGGTGGTACAGTGAGGTACTATAGTGAGGTGCTATAGTGAGGTACTATACAGAGGTGGTACAGTGAGGTACTATACAGAGGTGGTACAGTGATGTACTATAGTGAGGTGGTACAGGGAGGTACTATAGTGAGGTGGTACAGTGAGGTACTATAGTGAGGTGGTACAGTGAGGTACTATATAGAGATGGTACATTGAAGTTTTATACAGAGGTGGTACAGTGAGGTACTATAGTGAGGTGGTTCAGTGAGGTACTATAGTGAGGTGGTACAGAGAGGTTCTATAGTGAGGTGGTACAGTGAGGTACTATACAGAGGGAGTAGAGTGAGATACTATATTGAGGTGGTACAGTGAGGTACTATAGTGAGTTGGTACAGTGAGGTACTATAGTGAGGTGGTACAGTGAGGTACTACAAAGAGGTGGTACAGTGAGGTACTATAGTGAGGTGGTACAGTGAGGTACTATAGTGAGGTGGTACAGTGAAGTACTATACAGAAGTGGTACAGTGAAGTACTATATAGAGGTGGTACATTGAAGTACTATACAGAGGTGGTACAGTGAGGTACTATAGTGAGGTGGTACAGTGAGGTACTATAGTGAGGTGGTACAGTGAGGTACTATAGAGAGGTGATACAGTGAGGTACTATATAGAGGTGGTACAGTGAGGTACTATATAGAGGTGGTACAGTGAGGTACTATAGTGAGGTGGTACTGTGAGGTACTATAGTGAGGTGGTACTGTGAGGTACTATAGTGAGGTGGTATAGTGAGGTACTATAGTGAGGTGGTACAGTGAGGTCTTATAGTGAGGTGGTACAGTGAGGTACTATACAGAGGTGGTACAGTGAGGTATTATAGAGAGGTGGTACAGTGAGGTACTATAGTGAGGTGGTACAGTGAGGTAGTATAGTGAGGTGGTACAGTGAGGTACTATATAGAGGTGGCACAGTGAGGTACTATAGTGAGGCGGTAAAGTGAGGTACTATACAGAGGTTTTACAGTGAGGTACTATAGTGAGGTGGTACAGTGAGGTACTATAGTGAGGTGGTACAGTGAGGTATTATAGTGAGGTGGTACAGTGAGGTACTATAGTGAGGTGGTACAGTGAGGTTCTATAGTGAGGTGGTACAGTGAGGTACGATGGTGAGGTGGTACAGTGAGGTACTATAGTGAGGTGTACAATGAGGTACTATAGTGAGGTAGTACAGTGATGTACTATAGTGAGGTGGTACAGTGAGGTACTATAGTGAGGTGGTACAGTGAGGTACTATAGTGAGGTGGTACAGTGAGGTACTATAGTGAGGTGGTACAGTGAGGTACTATAGTGAGGTAGTACAGTGAGGTACAATAGTAAGGTGGTACTGTGAGGTACTATACAGAGGTGGTACAGTGAGGTACTATAGTGAGGTAGTACAGTGAGGTGGTAGAGTGAGGTACTATATAGAGGTGGTACAGTGAGGTACTATAGTGAGGTGGTACAGTGATGTACTATAGTTAGGTGGTACAGTGAGGTACTATACTGAGGTGTTACAGTGAGGTACTATAGTGAGGTGGTACAGTGAGGTACTATAGTGAGGTGGTACAGTGAGGTATTATAGTGAGGTGGTACAGTGAGGTACTATAGTGAGGTGGTACAGTGAGGTACTATAGTGAGGTGGTACAGTGAGGTACTATAGTGAGGTGGTACAGTGAGGTACTATAGTGAGGTGGTACAGTGAGGTACTATAGTGAGGTGGTACAGTGAGGTACTATAGTGAGGTAGTACAGTGAGGTACAATAGTAAGGTGGTACTGTGAGGTACTATACAGAGGTGGTACAGTGAGGTACTATAGTGAGGTAGTACAGTGAGGTGGTAGAGTGAGGTACTATATAGAGGTGGTACAGTGAGGTACTATAGTGAGGTGGTACAGTGATGTACTATAGTTAGGTGGTACAGTGTGGTACTATACTGAGGTGTTACAGTGAGGTACTATAGTGAGGTGGTACAGTGAGGTACTATAGTGAGGTGGTACAGTGAGGTACTATAGTGATGTGTACAATGAGGTACTTTAGGGAGGTGGTACAGTGATGTACTATAGTGAGGTGGTACAGTGAGGTACTATACAGAGGTGGTACAGTGAGGTACTATAGTGAGGTGGTACAGTGAGGTACTATAGTGAGGTGGTACAGTGAGGTATTATAGTGAGGTGGTACAGTGAGGTACTATAGTGAGGTGGTACAGTGAGGTACTATAGTGAGGTGGTACAGTGAGGTACTATAGTGAGGTGGTACAGTGAGGTACTATAGTGAGGTGGTACAGGGAGGTACTATACAGGGAGTGCAGAATTATTAGGCAAATGAGTATTTTGACCACATCATCCTCTTTATGCATGTTGTCTTACTCCAAGCTGTATAGGCTCGAAAGCCTACTACCAATTAAGCATATTAGGTGATGTGCATCTCTGTAATGAGAAGGGGTGTGGTCTAATGACATCAACACCCTATATCAGGTGTGCATAATTATTAGGCAACTTCCTTTCCTTTGGCAAAATGGGTCAAAAGAAGGACTTGACAGGCTCAGAAAAGTCATAAATAGTGAGATATCTTGCAGAGGGATGCAGCACTCTTAAAATTGCAAAGCTTCTGAAGCATGATCATCGAACAATCAAGCGTTTCATTCAAAATAGTCAACAGGGTCGCAAGAAGCGTGTGGAAAAACCAAGGCGCAAAATAACTGCCCATGAACTGAGAAAAGTCAAGCGTGCAGCTGCCAAGATGCCACTTGCCACCAGTTTGGCCATATTTCAGAGCTGCAACATCACTGGAGTGCCCAAAAGCACAAGGTGTGCAATACTCAGAGACATGGCCAAGGTAATAAAGGCTGAAAGACGACCACCACTGAACAAGACACACAAGCTGAAACGTCAAGACTGGGCCAAGAAATATCTCAAGACTGATTTTTCTAAGGTTTTATGGACTGATGAAATGAGAGTGAGTCTTGAAGGGCCAGATGGATGGGCCCGTGGCTGGATTTGTAAAGGGCAGAGAGCTCCAGTACGACTCAGACGCCAGCAAGGTGGAGGTGGAGTACTGGTTTGGGCTGGTATCATCAAAGATGAGCTTGTGGGGCCTTTTCGGGTTGAGGATGGAGTCAAGCTCAACTCCCAGTCCTACTGCCAGTTTCTGGAAGACACCTTCTTCAAGCAGTGGTACAGGAAGAAGTCTGCATCCTTCAAGAAAAACATGATTTTCATGCAGGACAATGCTCCATCACACGCGTCCAAGTACTCCACAGCGTGGCTGGCAAGAAAGGGTATAAAAGAAGAAAATATAATGACATGGCCTCCTTGTTCACCTGATCTGAACCCCATTGAGAACCTGTGGTCCATCATCAAATGTGAGATTTACAAGGAGGGAAAACAGTACACCTCTCTGAACAGTGTCTGGGAGGCTGTGGTTGCTGCTGCACGCAATGTTGATGGTGAACAGATCAAAACACTGACAGAATCCATGGATATGGTCCGCAAGACCTTTGATACATAGGCCCCATAGTCTTTAAAAGAGTACCCAATATAAAAGATAAAATTACTAGAAGTTTTCTTCAAGATAAGAACAAGGAAAACTGGTTAGGAGAAAACCTCAAAGGTTTTTATAGATGTGGTAAATGCATGGGCTGCAAAGAATTCTCTCCACAAGATAGGAATATTAGATCTTTAACCCTTTGAGTGCTAAGCACTTTCCCACCTGGGTGCTAAGCTGATTTGAGGGTTTTTTATTTTTTTTATTTTTTTAAATATATATTTTTTTAACTTTTTTTGAAAAAAATCAAACCCCTAAGATTTATACTGCTGGAAAGGTTAGGCGATTACCTTTCCAACGGTGGGTCTTGGGGGTCTGTATCTGCTTAGATGCCTGAGATACAGGCTTCTAAGCAGCATGCCCCTTTCCCTATACGTATTGCGTTTGCGCGTGACGTCACCACGCAAAATATGAAGCCCCGGCGATGCCTGTCACTATACAGGCCCGATCACCGGGGTAGGAGTGGGTGGGAGCCCCCAGATCTCCCTCAAGGTGGAAGAGTGCTAGCGACGGCTCTGAGCCATCCTTAGCACCTGACTGAGACAATTTGCGACGGCTCAGAACCGTTGTTAGCACTCTAAGGCTTAACATCAGGTAATAATAAACAGTATGAGTTAAGACAAATGATTACATGTAATTCAAATAATGTTATATATTTACTTAAATGTTCTTGCAATTTAATCTATATTGGAAGGACCTCTAGAAAACTTTCATTTAGATTTAGGGAGCTTGTATATAATATTAAAAAAGGTTTTGACAAACATGCATTATCTGATCATTTTAAAAGGAAACATAATTGTGATCCTAAACATATCCTTAGATAGATTAGAAATGAAATGGATCTTTGATCTGAATATCTTAATTCCTAATGGTTTGAATAAAGATTTTGAATAGCATCATTTTCTAGAATAACATTCTCCTCTGGTGAGAGCTATGACAACAATTGAACAATGTTTTTGAAGTCTTAAAGTCATCAGTTTGATTCCCGGTAGATGTTTTTTTATAAAGTTTTTTCACAACATAGTTAGTTGTTAACATTAATAGGAATCTTATGCTTTTAGAGCTATCCTGATAGTTCAGGCTGCTAAGATGTAGATTTAGCTTTTTTTTCTGAGCCTTTAGGACAGGGGTTCATTTCCCACATTGATTTTAAAATTTGTATTGTTAAAAAAAAATGTTTTTGTTAATTATGTACAAATGTAGCACATTATATATGTTTCTGAATTCCATATATTTTAATATGGCAAAGTATTTTCCTAAATTGAATCAATAAGACAAGAGGACTCTGTCTAATATCTGCATAAGAAGTCAGGACCCAATCAGAAATGGAGTTACAACTATTAAAGGTTACCAGAACCATGTGGAAGTCATCCTCGAAAAATCCATACTGTGATTGGTGAAACGTATGTCGGAGCATAGTGACGTCACAAAAGGGGCGGGGGCCTTGTTCCTTACCGGACTTACACAGCATTCATTAGACATTGTGACACACAGAGTCTTTTGTTGGCAGCAGTCTAAGATTGGGACAGTCTCATTTCATGCCTTGTGACTTGTTTTTAAAAATTGTTATAGTTTTTAACCACTTCTAATTAATTCTTTAAAGCTTGAACATCGTTCTTTGCCTTGTTTCCTATTAGAAGCTTCCTGTGCCTGTCTATCTAGAGCTTGATTTTGAAGCTCTAGAAAATGTGAGTACCGTTTCTGGCTCCTCTGCAATTTTATATATATAATCACAGAACTTCACTATATGTGTTTCTTTTTTTCCCTGAGGTTCACCTGCTGAGCATTACCACCGTGATTACTGGGACATTTAACCTTTTTTAGTGCACCATCACATTTGCTTTTGTATTTTTGATTATTTCTTAGATTGTGTTTTAAGCAAGTTTATATATATATATATATTTATGTACACCTGCAAATGAAACACAATCTCCCGGATATAGCGATGCCAGAGAAAATCAAATTTGTGCCTGCACTTTTCATTTCTAACTTTAGGTATCACTGTTCCATTATAGCTCAATGTAAAGAGTTACTGTGTTCCTCTCTAGACTTTTTCCCCCCTTCCTGATCTCTACTCTAATCTAGTGTGGTGTGAGACAGCAGCAGACCTGATATAAATAGGTGAGATGTACAGACTCCCATACCTCTATATTGTGCAGACTCCCATACTTTATATTGTACAGACTCCCATACTTTATATTGTACAGATTCCCAAACTCTGATTTGAGCAGACTCTCATACCTCTATATTGTACAGACTCTCATACCTCTATATTGTACAGACTCCCATACCTCTATATTGTACAGACTCCCAAACTCTATATTGTGCAAACTCCCATACTCTATATTGTACAGACTCCCAAACTCTATATTATGCAGACTCTCATACTTCTATATTGTACAGACTCCCATACATCTATATTATGCAGACTTCCATACCTCTATATTGTGCAGACTCCCATACCTCTATATTGTACAGACTCCCATACCTCTATATTGTGCAGTCTCCCATACCTCTATATTGTACAGACTCCCATACCTCTATATTGTGCAGACTCCCATACCTCTATATTGTGCAAAATCATATACCTCTATATTGTGCAGACTCCCATACCTCTATATTGGGCAGACTCCCATACCACTATATTGTGCAGACTCACATACCTCTATATTGGGCAGACTCCATACCTCTATAATGTGATAACATTTTCAACTATTTCATAATCAGAGCACTGAGGAATTCTGAATTGGGGTTGGGGGGGGTACAATAGTGAGGTGGTACAGTGAGGTACTATAGTCAGGTGGTACAGTGAGGTATTATAGTGAGGTGGTACAGTGAGGTACTATAGTGAGGTGGTACAGTGAGGTACTATAGTGAGGTGGTACAGTGAGGTACTACACAGAGGTGGTACAGTGAGGTACTATAGTGAGGTGGTACAGCGAGGTACTATAGTGAGGTGGTACAGTGAGGTACTATAGTGAGGTGGTACAGTGAGGTACTATAGTGAGGTGGTACAGTGAGTTACTATAGTGAGGTGGTACAGTGAGGTACTATAGTGAGGTGGTACAGTGAGGTTCTATAGTGAGGTGGTACAGTGAGGTAATATAGTGAGGTGGTACAGTGAGGTACTATAGTGAGGTGCTATAGTGAGGTACTATACAGAGGTGGTACAGTGAGGTACTATACAGAGGTGGTACAGTGATGTACTACAGTGAGGTGGTACAGGGAGGTACTATAGTGAGGTGGTACAGTGAGGTACTATAGTGAGGTGGTACAGTGAGGTACTATATAGAGATGGTACATTGAAGTTTTATACAGAGGTGGTACAGTGAGGTACTATAGTGAGGTGGTTCAGTGAGGTACTATAGTGAGGTGGTACAGAGAGGTTCTATAGTGAGGTGGTACAGTGAGGTACTATACAGAGGGAGTAGAGTGAGATACTATATTGAGGTGGTACAGTGAGGTACTATAGTGAGTTGGTACAGTGAGGTACTATAGTGAGGTGGTACAGTGAGGTACTACAAAGAGGTGGTACAGTGAGGTACTATAGTGAGGTGGTACAGTGAGGTACTATAGTGAGGTGGTACAGTGAAGTACTATACAGAAGTGGTACAGTGAAGTACTATATAGAGGTGGTACATTGAAGTACTATACAGAGGTGGTACAGTGAGGTACTATAGTGAGGTGGTACAGTGAGGTACTATAGAGAGGTGATACAGTGAGGTACTATATAGAGGTGGTACAGTGAGGTACTATATAGAGGTGGTACAGTGAGGTACTATAGTGAGGTTGTATAGTGAGGTACTATAGTGAGGTGGTACTGTGAGGTACTATAGTGAGGTGGTATAGTGAGGTACTATAGTGAGGTGGTACAGTGAGGTCTTATAGTGAGGTGGTACAGTGAGGTACTATACAGAGGTGGTACAGTGAGGTATTATAGAGAGGTGGTACAGTGAGGTACTATAGTGAGGTGGTACAGTGAGGTAGTATAGTGAGGTGGTACAGTGAGGTACTATATAGAGGTGGCACAGTGAGGTACTATAGTGAGGCGGTAAAGTGAGGTACTATACAGAGGTTTTACAGTGAGGTACTATAGTGAGGTGGTACAGTGAGGTACTATAGTGAGGTGGTACAGTGAGGTATTATAGTGAGGTGGTACAGTGAGGTACTATAGTGAGGTGGTACAGTGAGGTTCTATAGTGAGGTGGTACAGTGAGGTACGATGGTGAGGTGGTACAGTGAGG
>NC_069504.1:23619492-23711992 GCF_027579735.1 Bombina bombina
CCTTTTAGCCGGTAACGCAACGTCAGTCCCGCACACGTAAAAATGACGTTTTTTCATGGGATTTCCATAGCGCCGGTATTACAAGTTTTGCGGTGAGGCTAAAAAGCTTGCGTTACACCCTATAAGGACAAGATCCGTAACGCCATCTGAGAGCAGTAGTTATGAGGTTTACGCAACACAACTGTTACATAAAACCCATAACTAAAAGTGTTAAAAACTACACTAACATCCATAAATGCGCCTGTCATGGTTGATTATATTTTTTCTACCTGTTCTATGTTAAATTTTGCATATATTATGTATTATTATTGTTTTTGTATTTATTGTACCCTGTTGTATCAATGCAATGTTTTGTGGACCCGGGACATATTTTAAAACGAGAGAAATTTCAATGTATCCTTCCTGGTAACATATTTTATAAATAAATAAAATAATAAACTACCTATTAAGCCCTAAACCGAGGCCCTCCCGCATCGCAAATACTATATTAAAGTTATTAACCCCTAATCTGCTGCTCCCGACATCACCGTCACTAACAAAATTTATTAACCCCTATTCCGCCGCTCCCCGACATCGTCACCACTATAGTAAAGTTATTAATCCCTAAACCACCACCCTCCCGCATCGCAAACACTATTTAAATATAATTAACCCCTAATCTGCTGTCCGCCCACATCGCCCCCACTATACTAAAGTTATTAAACCCTACACCACCGCTAGTATAATAAACCTTTTAACCCCTAAACCGCAAGCCCCCCACAATGAAATATACTAAATTAAACTATTAACCCCTAAACCGAAAGCCCCCCACATTGCAATAAACTAATTTAAACTAGTGACCCCTAAACCTAACGCCCCCCCTAACTTTATATTAAAATTACAATTTCCTTATCTTAAATTAAATTAAAACTTACCTGTCACCACTTACTTCCCTACAGCGCGTTACCCGGCGTTATTAGGCAAGAAGTGAGCGTAGAGTAAAATTGTGCTCCATACCGCACTCCAATACCAGCGCTGCTGAAAGCCGCGGTGAATTGGTTTTACGTGCTCGTGCACGATTTCCCAATAGACATCAATGGGGAGAGCCGGCTGAAAAAAAGCCTAACACCTGCAAAAAAGCAGCGTAAAGCTCCGTAACGCAGCCAGATTGATTCCTATGGGAAACCAAATTTATGTTTACACCTAACACCCTAACATGAATACCAAGTCTAAACACCCCCAATCTTACACTTGTTAACCCCTAATCTATTGCCCCCAACATATCTGACACCTACATTATATTTATTAACCCCTAATATGCTGCTCCCAACATCGCCAACACCTACATTATGTTATTAATCCCTAATCTTCCGCCCCCAACGTCGCCGCCATTATAATAAACATATTAACCCCTAAACCACCGTACTGCTGCATCGCAAACACCTAAACCACCGTACTGTTGCATCGCCACCACCTACCTACATTTATTAACCCCTAATCTGCCGTCCCCAACGTCGCTGCCACTATACTACATTTATCAACCCCTAAACCTAAGTCTAACCCTAACACCCCCTAACTTTAATATAAATAAAATAAATCGAAATAAAACCTACTATCATTACCTAAATTATTCCTATTTAAAACTAAATGCTTACCTATAAAATAAACCCTAAGCTAGCTACAATATAACTAATAGTTACATTGTAGCTAGCTTAGGGTTTATTTTTATTTTACAGGCAAGTTTGTATTTATTTTAACTAGGTAGAAAAGTTACTAAATAGTTATTAACTATTTACTAACTACCTAACTAAAATAAATACAAATTTACCTGTAAAATAAAACCTAACTTGTCTTATACTAACACCTAACCTTACACTACAATTGAATCAATTACATTAATTAAATACAATTACCTAAATTACAAAAACAAACAAACAATAAATTACACAAAATAAAAAATAAATTATCAGATATTTCAACTAATTACACCTAATCTAATAGCCCTATCAAAATAAAAAAGCTCCCCCAAAAATAAAAAAACCTAGCCTAAACTAAACTACCAATAGCCCTTAAAATGGCCTTTTGCAGGGCATTGCCCAAAGAAATCAACTCTTTTACCTGTAAAAAAAAAATACAAACAATCCCCCAACAGTAAAACCCACCTCCCACACAACCAACCCCCCTGAAAAGGGCATTTGTATGGGCATTGCCCTTAAAAGGGCATTTAGCTCTTTTTCAGCCCAAAAGCCCTAATCTAAAAATAACCCCCCCCGCCAAAAAAAAAACCTTAAAAAAACCTAACACTAACCCCCGAAGATCCACTTACAGTTTTGAAGACCGGAGAAGTCTTCATCCAAGCAGCAAGAAGTCCTCAACGAAGCCAGGAGAAGTCTTCATCCAAGCCGGGTGAAGTGGTCCTCCAGACGGGCAGAATCTTCATCCAGACATCTTCTATCTTCATCCATCCGGCGCGGAGCGGCTCCATCTTCAAGACATCCGGCGTGGAGCATCCTCTTCTTCCGACGACTAACAACGAATGAAGGTTCCTTTAAATAATGTCATCCAAGATGGCGTCCATTGAATTCTGATTGGCTGATAGAATTCTATCAACCAATCGGAATTAAAGGTGATAAAATCCTATTGGCTGATGCAATCAGCCAATAGGATTGAGCTCATATTCTATTGGCTGATTGGAACAACCAATAGAATGTGAGTTTAATCTTATTGGCTGATTGGATTAGCCAATAGGATTGAAACTCAATCCTATTGGCTGATTGCATCAGTCAATAGGATTTTTTCACCTTTAATTGCAATTGGCTGATAGAATTCTATCAGCCAATCAGAATTAAAGGTGAAAAAATCCTATTGGCTGATTGCATCAGTCAATAGGATTTTTTCACCTTTAATTGCAATTGGCTGATAGAATTCTATCAGCCAATCAGAATTCAAGAGACGCCATCTTGGATGAGGTCATTTAAAGGAACCTTCATTTGTCATTAGTCATCAGAAGAAGAAGATGCTCCACGCCGGATGTCTTGAAGATGGAGCCGCTCCACGCCGGATGGATGAAGATAGAAGATGCCGTCTGGATGAAGACTTCTGCCCATCTGGAGGACCACTTCTGCCGGCTTGGATGAAGACTTCTCCCGGCTTCGTTGAGGACTTCTTACCGCTTGGATGAAGACTTCTCCCGGCCTCGTTGAGGATGGATGCTGGTCTTCAAAACTGTAAGAGGATGTTCGGGTGTTTTTTTAAGGTTTTTTTGGGTGAGTTTTATTTTTAGATTAGGGCTTTTGGGCTGAAAAAGAGCTAAATGCCCTTTTAAGGGCAATGCCCATACAAATGCCCTTTTCAGGGCAATGGGGAGCTTAGTTTTTTTTAGGTAGGATATTATTTGGGGGGTTGGTTGTTTGGGTGGTGGGTTTTACTGTTGGGGGTTGTTTGTATTTTTTGTTTCCAGGTAAAAGGGCTGATTTCTTTGGGGCAATGCCCTGCAAAAGGCCCTTTTAAGGGCTATTGGCAGTTTAGTTTAGGCTGGGTGGTTTTTTATTTGGGGGGGGGGTGCTTTTTTATTTTGATAGGGCTATTAGATTAGGTGCAATTAGTTTAAATATCTGATAATTTCTTTTTTTATTTTGTGTAATTTTTTGGTTTTTTTTTTTGTAATTTAGATAATTGTATTTAATTAATGTTATTGATTTAATTGTAGTGTAAGGTTAGGTGTTAGTGTAAGACAGGTTAGGTTTTATTTTACAGGTAAATTTGTATTTATTTTAGCTAGGTAGTTAATAACTATTTAGTAACTATTCTACCTAGTTAAAATAAATACAAACTTGCCTGTAAAATAAAAATAAACCCTAAGCTAGCTACAATGTAACTATTAGTTATATTGTAGCTAGCTTAGGGTTTATTTTATAGGTAAGTATTTAGTTTTAAATAGGAATTATTTAAGTAATGATAGTAGGTTTTATTTTGATTTATTTTAATTATATTTAAGTTAGGGGGGTTAGGGTTAGACTTAGGTTTAGGGGTTAATAAATTTAGTATAGTGGCGGCAACGTTGGGAGCGGCAGATTAGGGGTTAATAAATGTAGGTAGGTGGCGGCGATGTTGGGGGCAGCAAATTAGGGGTTAGTAATATTAAACTAGTGTTAGCGAGGCGGGAGTGCAGCGGTTTAGGGGTTAATATGTTTATTATATTGGCAGCGATGTTCAGAGCGGCAGATTAGGGGTTAATAGTTTTATTTTAGTTTTTGCGATACAGGAGGGCCTCTGTTTAGGGGTTAAAAGGTAGTTTATGGGTGTTAGTGTACTTTTTAGCACTTTAGTTATGAGTTTTATGCTACAGTTTTTTAGCGTTAAACTCATAACTACTGACTTTAGATTGCGTTATGAATCTTGCGGGATAGGCTGTACCGCTTACTTTTTGACCTCACAGAAAAAGCTTGTAATACTGGCGCTATGGAAGTGCCATTGAAAAAAGACTTTACGCAAATTGTGTAAGTTAATTTGTGGTACGACTAAAAAAATGTGCGGTGCCCCTAAATCTGCAAGACTCGTAATAGCAGCGGTAGTTAAAAAACAGCGTTATAAGACTTAATGCTGTTTTTTCAATCATACCGCAAAACTCATAATCTAGCCGTATTTATTTTAGCTAGGTAGTTAGTAAATAATTAATAACTATTTAGTAACTATTCTACCTAGTTAAAATAAATACAAACTTGCCTTCACAATAAAAATAAACACTAAACTAGATACAATTTAACTATTAGTTATATTGTAGCTAGCTTAGGGTTTATTTTGCAGTGTTTAGTTTTAAATAGAAATAATTTATTTAATAATAGTAATTTTATTTGAATTTATTTAAATTATATTTAAGTTAGGGAGTGTTAGGGTTAGACTTAGGTTTAGGGGTTAATAAATTTAGTATAGTGGCAGCGATGTTGGGGGAGACAGATTGGGGTTAATAAATGTAGGTAGGTGGCGGCGATGTTAGGAGCGTCAGATTAGGAGTTAATAATATTTAACTAGTGTTTGCGATGCAGGAGTACCGCGGTTTAGGGGTTAATATGTTTATTCTAGTGGTGGTGATGTCGGAAGCGGCAGATCAGGGGTTAATAATTTTATTTTAGTGTTTGCGATGTCGGGAGGGCCTCGTTTTAGGGGTTAATAGGTAGTATATGGATGTTAGTGTATTTTTTAGCACTTTAGTTATGAGTTTTATGTTACTGCTTTGTAGCGTAAAACCCATAACTATTGACTTTCAGTTTACGGTATTGATCTTGGCGGTATAGGGTGTACCGCTCACTTTTTGGCTTCCCAGGCAGACTCGTAATACCGGCGCAAAGGAAGTCCCATTGAAAAAAAGACTTTTTGAAAGCTGCAGTAATTACGTTGCGTTACGGCCAAAAAAGTGTGCGGTGCAGCTAAACCTGCAAGAATACCAGCGGTAGTGAAAAAGAGTCTTAACGTTGCTTTTTCACTCATACCGCAAAACTCGTAATCTAGCCGTAACTAATTACAAAAAATAAAAAATACTAAATTACAAAAAATAACAAACACTTAATTACGGAAAATATCAAAAATAAAAAAGAATTACACCTAATCTAATAGCCCTATAAAAATAAAAAAGCCCACCCAAAATAAAAAAAAACCTAACCTACAATAAACTTCCAATAGCCCTTAAAAGGGCCTTTTGTAGGGCATTGCCCTAAGTTAAACAGCTCTTTTACCTGTAAAAAAAATACAAAGACCCCCCCAACAGTAAAACCCACCACCCAACCAACCCCCAAAAATAAAAAAAACAAACCTAATCTACCCATTGCCCTGAAAAAGAGCATTTGTATGGGCATTGCCCTTAAAAGGTCATTTAGCTCTTTTACGAAAAGCCCAAACCCTAAACTAAACAAGAAACCCACCCAAAAAAGTTTAAAAAATCATAACACTAACCCCTGAAGATCCACTTACAGTTGCTGAAGTCCCATTTGAAGGATCTTCATCCCGGTGGCTCCATCTTCATCCAGACGGCATCTTCTATCTTCATCCTGGCGGAGTCTTCTATCTTCATTCTGGCGGCGCGGAGTGGGTCTATCCTGAAGACATCCGGCGTGGAGCATCCTCTTCATACAGTTACCGCCATATACTGAATCTTCAATGCAAGGTACGCGATTCAAAATGGCGTCCCTTGCATTTATATTGACTGATTTGATTTTGGACATCCAAATCAGCCAATAGGATGAGAGCTACTGAAATTCTACTGGTATTCAAAACAGAATAACCTATATTTAGGGGTTAATATAGGATTTATTTCACAGGTAAGTATGTATTTAGTTTTAAATAGGTATTATTTAGTTAATAATTGAAACTTAAATTTAGCTCTATTTTAATTATGTTAAAGTTAGGGGGTGTTAGGGTTAAGGTTAGGTTTAGGGGTTAATAGATTTTAATTTAGGTTGTTGCGATGTGGGGGGCTGGTGCTTTAGGGGTTAATAGGTTTATTTAGTGGTAGTGATGTGGGAGGCCAGAGGTTTAGGGGTTAATAACTTTATTCATTTGGAGTGATGTCGGGGAGCGGTGGAATAGGGGTTAATAGATTTATTATAGTGTGGGCAATGTTGGGGTGCGGGGGAATAGGGGTTAATAACTTTAGTATAGTGGCTGCAATATCTGGGTTAATATATTTATTTTGGTGGCGGTGATATTGGGAGCGGCAGATTAGGGGCTAGTAATATTATGTAGGTGTCGGCGATGTCGGGGGCAGCAGATTAAGGGTGTTTAGACGTGGGGTTTATGTTAGTATGTTAGGTTTAAACGTTGCTTTTTTCCCCCCATGAACATCAATAGGGCTGTGTTACGGAGCTTTTCATTCTGCGATCGCAGATGTTAGGTTTTTTTCTGACCCACTCTCCCCATTTATGTCTATGGGGAAAGCGTGCACGAGCACGTCAAAACAGCGCTTGTATTTTGTGCGGTATGGAGCTCAACACAACCATATCGCACGCACAAGGCGGCTGTTTCAAAACTTGTAATGGCTGCGCTATAGAGGGTTAAATAACGCAACTTTTGTTGCGTTCGTTAAATTCCCTATACCGCACATAACTCATAATCTATCTGATAGTTGGTTGTGCAAAGCTGGGGAATGGGTAATAAAGGCCTTATCTATCTTTTTAAATAATACCAATTTTAGTGTTGACTGTCCCTTTAAGAGTGCAACTGTACTTTGTAATGTATTTTTGATGTGTTTTGTGCAACTTTTTAGCTTCACAAAACAGTTAACCAGAGCTCTGATGATGCGGGAAATCATTCTAGCGTAAATAGCAATTGTCATCAAATGATCGTGTTTACGTTCAACTTGTAATACCAGAGGTAAACCCAACGAGCGCAAACACCAGCAATAAAACCGCTTATGGCTCACTCGCAAACGTTAACAATCGACTCATAATCTGGCCCAGTATGTTTTGGGATACTGTCTTTTAGATGAAACAGAGGATCAAATTGAGTATTGTGTCCCTTTAAGGAAACAATCCCTTTAACAAAAGTGGTGCAAGTTTCCTAATGCTTTCCTAATGCCCTGTATCTGCTGCACCTCTCTGTAAATCCCTTCACTGGCTCCTCATTCACACCAGAACAAAATTCAAAATTCTCACCCTGACCTGCAAAGCCCTTACCAATGCCCCTCCCCACTACCTACCCTCACTAATCAACAAATATACTCCAGCCCACCCCCTACCATCACCTCCTCCCATGCTAGACTACAGGACTTCTCTCGTGCAGCACCAACCCTCTGAAACTCTCTCCCTTGCACTGTCCGACTTCTCCCCTCCTCCTTTAAATGCTCCCCAAAGGTAACCCATCACCCAACTCAGTAACAAATGAATCCAACTTACCTAATAATTGCCCTCATCTAATTCTTTATTAACATCAATTTCATCTTTGCAGCCCTCTTTCTCTCCCTCTAGATTGTAAGTCCCCAAGGAAATAGGGCCCTCAATTCCTGCTGTATTTTTTTGATACATTTTGTTCTGTCTCTTAAAATGTTATAGCATCATTGTACTTTCATCTTTTGTTCCCATGGATGGCCCGAGGAATTGGTTGGTGCTTTATAAATAAAGTATAATAATAATCAGTAAAAAACTGACCAAAAAATATCACATGACCATCTTTATGTAAAAAAAAGGAAGATACCTTAAAATTTCCTCAGTAGCCACATCACATTTTAAAGAGACTTTAAACAGCCAATCAGGATGCTTATCCTGGGATTTGCAAGGCAGTGTTTATATGACATGTGCAGCACAGTCACTTTATTTTCCTCCCCAGTTTAACAAAGTTTAAGGAAGTTTACTGTGGAATCTCATGAGGTCACAGAGAAGAAAAGTGTGACAAATAGTGATGTCGCGAATAGTTCACTGGCGAATAGTTCCCGGAGAACATAGCCTGTTCGCGTTCGCCGCGGAGGGCGAACATATGCGATGTTCGATCCGCCCCCTATTTGTCATCATTGAGTAAACTTTGACCCTGTACCTCACAGTCAGAAGACACATTACAGCCAATCAGCAGCAGACACTCCCTCCCAGACCCTCCCACCTCCTGGACAGCATCCATTTTAGATTCATTTGGAGCCTGCATTCTTAGTGAGAGGAGGGACAGTGTAGCTGCTGCTGATTTAATAGGGAAATCGATAGCTAGGCTAGTGTATTCAGTGTCCACTACAGTCCTGAAGGACTCATCTGATCTCTGCTGTAAGGACAGCACCCCAAAAAGCCCTTTTTAGGGCTAGAACATCAGTCTGCTTTTTTTTTTTTCCCTTTGTAATCTAATTGCAGTTGCCTGCCTGCCAGCATGTGTGTCAGGCTCACAGCATATACTGTGCCCACTTGCCCAGTGCCACCACTCATATCTGGTGTAACAGTAGTGTACATTTAAAAAAACAACACTTTTTGACTGTGAAATAATAGCAGGCAGCTGCCAGTACCCAAGATGGCCGCCAATAAGGCAGATGGGGACGGTTAGAGAGCTGTTTTGGGAGGGATCTGGGAGGTTAGGGGCTAAGGGGGGATGCTACACCACAGCATATGTAAATATGCTATATAAAAACAAATTAAAAACCTTTTATTTTAGTACTGGCAGACTTTCTGCCAGTACTTAAGATGGCAGGGACAATTGTGGGGTGGGGGAGGGAAGGGAGCTGTTTGGGAGGGATCAGGGGGTCTGATGTGTCAGGTGGGAGGCTGATCTCTACACTAAAGCTAAAATTAACCCTGCAAGCTGCCTACAAACTACCTAATTAACTCCTTCACTGCTAGACATAATACATGTGTGGTGCGCAGTGGCATTTAGCGGCCTTCTAATTACCACAAAGCAACGCCAAAGTCATATATGTCTGCTATTTCTGAACAAAGGGGATCCCAGAGAAGCATTTACAACCATTTGTGCCATAATTACACAAGCTGTTTGTTAATAATTTCAGTGAGAAACCTAAAATTGCGAAAAAAAATTAAGTTTTTTTTAAATTTGATCGCATTTGGCGGTGAAATTGTGGCATGAAATATACCAAAATGGGCCTAGATCAATACTTTGGGTTGTCTACTACACTACACTTAAGCTAAAATTAACTCTACAAGCTGCCTACATGCTCCCTAATTAACCCCTTCACTGCTGGGCATAAAACACGTGTGGTGCGCAGTGGCATTTAGCAGCCTTCTAATTACCAAAAAGCAATGCCAAAGCCATATAAGTCTGCTATAATGTCATGTCTGGCACACAGTGTTGGGGCAAGGGTCCATCTGACTACTGATACCTGGTCTGCAAAGCATGGTCAGGGCAGGTATATCACCTACACTGCGCACTGTGAAGCAGGCGTAACCCTTACACTACCTGATCGATACAACATCATACCTGATGTTTTAAAGCACGTTATTCCAAACAATTTAGGAATGTTAGGTAATGTATGCCCTTTATGGATTAAAACCAGACTCTGCATCAACTATGTAATTTTCCATGGGAGTTTTGCCATGGATCCCCCTCCAGCATGCCACAGTCCAGGTGTTAGTCCCCTTGAAACAACTTTTCCATCACTATTGTGGGCAGAAAGAGTCCCGGTGGGTTTTAAAATTTGCCTGCCTATTGAAGTCTATGGCGGTTTGCCCGGTTCGCCCGTTCGCAAACTTTTGTGGAAGTTTGAGTTCTCCGTTCGCGAACCCAAATTTTTAGGTTTGCGACATCACTAGTGACAAATTGTGATGCAGACAGTGGCCTCTAATTATCAACGTGTCTACTTACCTGCCTTTGACGGCCCCAATACGCTCGCCTAAGCTCGCCTCACATCGCCGCCGCGGACCTGAATACGTTCGTCAAAGTTATCAAAAAAGCTGTCAAAAAGCCGCGCACCAAGTATGGGGCGATGAGCAGCGGACTGTGATAGTTATCACTCATCCGATCTCGCTGCTCTTTGGCTTTTTCCCAGGTTTATTGATAAGCTGTCACTAAGCACCCACACTAAACTACACTATTCTACCCCCTATACCGGCGCCCCCCGCAGCTAAATAAAATTATTAACCCCTAAACTGCCGTTCCTAGACCCCGCCGCAACTATAATAAATATATTAACCCCTAAACCGCCGCTCCTAGACCCCGCCACAACTAAATAAAGTTATTAACCCCTAAACCGCTGCACCCGGACCCCGCCGCCACCTACATTATACCTATTAACCACTATCCTGCCCCCCCTATACCGCCGCCACCTATAATAAATTTATTAACCCCTATCCTGCGGATCCCGTACCCCGCCGCAACTAAATACATTGTTTAACCCCTAAACTGCTGCTCCCGGACCCCGCCGCCACCTATATTAAACGTATTAACCCTTAATCTGCCCCCCTTACACCGTCGCCACCTATAATAAATTTATCAACCCATATCCTGCCCCCCTATACCGCCGCAACCTATATTAAAATTATTAACCCCTAAACCTAAGTCTAACCCTAACCCTAACACCCCCCTAACTTAAATATTAATTAAATAAATCTAAATAAATTTACTATTATTAACTAAATTATTCCTAGTTAAAAATAAATACTTACCTATAAAATAAACCATAATATAGCTACAATGTAATTAATAATTACATTGTAGCTATGTTAGGATTTATTTTTATTTTACAGGCAAATTTCAATTTATTTTAACTAGGTACAAAAGCTATTAAATAGTTATTAACTATTTAATAACTACCTAGATAAAATAAAGTCAAATTTACCTGTAAAATAAAAACTAACCTAAGTTACAATTACACCTAACACTACACTATCATTAAATAAATTATTCCTATTTAAAAATAAATACTTACCTATAAAATAAACTCTAACCGCTAGATTTATAGTTCTGCGTTAGCCGTGAAAACCAGCGTTAGGGGCTCCTAATGCTGGTTTGGGTCACCCGCTGGTATTTAGAGTCAGTCAGGAAAGGGTCTAACGCTCACTTTGCAGCCGCGACTTTTCCATACCGCAGATCCCCCTACGCCATTTGCGTATCCTATCTTTTCAATGGGATCTTTCTAACGCCGGTATTTAGAGTCTTGGCTGAAGTGAGCGTTAGAACTCTAATGACAAGACTCCAGCCGCAGAGAAAAAGCCAGGAGTTAAAAGCTTTCTGGGCTAACGCCGGTTCATAAAGCTCTTAACTACTGTGCTCTAAAGTACACTAACACCCATAAACTACCTATGTACCCCTAAACCGAGGCCCCCCCACATCGCCGCCACTGTAATAAAAAATTTTAACCCCTAATCTGCCGACCCCACACCGCCGCAACCTACATTATCCCTATGTACCCCTAATCTGCTGCCCCTAACACCGCCTACACCTACATAATATTTATTAACCCCTAATCTGCCCCCCCCAATGTGGCCCCTACCTAACTACACTTATTAACCCCTAATCTGCCGACCGGACCTCACCGCTACTATAATAAAGTTATTAACCCCTAATCTGCCCTCCCTAACATCACCGACACCTAACTTCAAGTATTAACCCCTAATCTGCCGACCGGACCTCACCGCTACTCTATTTAATTTATTAAACCCTAAAGCTAAGTCTAACCCTAACCCTAACACCCCCCTAAGTTAAATATAATTTTTATCTAACGAAATAAATTAACTCTTATTAAATAAATTATACCTATTTAAAGCTAAATACTTACTTGTAAAATAAACCATAATATAGCTATAATATAAATAATAATTATATTGTAGCTATTTTAGGATTAATATTTATTTTACAGGCAACTTTGTATTTATTTTAACCAGGTACAATAGCTATTAAATAGTTAATAACTATTTAATAGCTACCTAGTTAAAATAATTACAAAATTACCTGTAAAATAAATCCTAAACTAAGTTACAATTAAACCTAACACTACACTATCAATAAATTAATTAAATAAAATACCTACAATTATCTACAATTAAACCTAACACTACACTATCAATAAATTAATTACATAAAATACCTACAAATAAATACAATTAAATAAACTAACTAAAGTACAAAAAATAAAAAAAGAGCTAAGCTACAAAAATTATTTTTTTTTTTACAAATATTAGAAAAAGATTACAACAATTTTAAGCTAATTACACCTACTCTAAGCCCCCTAATAAAATAACAAAGCCTCCCAAAATAAAAAAAATGCCCTACCCTATTCTAAAATAAAAATAGAAAAGCTCTATTACCTTACCAGCCCTTAAAAGGGCCTTTTGCGGGGCATGCCCCAAAGAATTCAGCTCTTTTGCCTGTAAAAAAAAACATACAATACCCCCCCCAACATTACAACCCACCACCCACATACCCCTAATCTAACCCAAACCCCCCTTAAATAAACCTAACACTAAGCCCCTGAAGATCTCCCTACCTTGAGTCATCTTCACCCAACCGGGCACCGATGGACCAAAAGAAGACATCTGGAGCGGCAGAAGTCTTCATCCTATCCGGGCAGAAGAGGACATCCGGACCGGTAGACATCTTCATCCAAGCGGCATCTTCTATCTTCATCCATCCGGACGCGGATCCATCCTCTTCTACCGACGCCTAATTGGATCAGCCAATCGGATTGAACTTGAATCTGATTGGCTGATTCTATCAGCCAATCAGATTTTTCCTACCTTAATTCCGATTGGCTGATAGAATCCTATCAGCCAATCGGAATTTGAGGGACGCCATCTTGGATGACGTCATTTAAAGGAACCATCATTCGGCGAGTAGGCGTCGGTAGAAGAGGATGGATCCGCGTCGGCTGGAAGAAGATGGCTCCGCTCCGGATGGATGAAGATAGAAGATGCCGCTTGGATGAAGATGTCTACCGGTCCGGATGTCCTCTTCTGCCTGGATAGGATGAAGACTTCTGCCGCTCCGGATGTCTTCTTTTGGTCCATCGGTGCCTGGTTGGGTGAAGACGACTCAAGGTAGGGAGATCTTCAGGGGGGTAGTGTTAGGTTTATTTAAGGGGGGTTTGGGTTAGATTAGGGGTATGTGGGTGGTGGGTTGTAATGTTGGGGGGGGTAATGTATGTTTTTTTTTACAGGCAAAAGAGCTGAATTCTTTGGGGCATGCCCCGCAAAAGGCCCTTTTAAGGGCTGGTAAGGTAATAGAGCTTTTCTATTTTTATTTTAGAATAGGGTAGGGTATTTTTTTATTTTGGGGGGCTTTGTTATTTTATTAGGGGGCTTAGAGTAGGTGTAATTAGCTTAAAATTGTTGTAATCTTTTTCTAATGTTTGTAAATTATTTTTTTATCTTTTGTAACTTAGTTCTTTTTTTATTTTTTGTACTTTAGTTAGTTTAATTAATTGTATTTATTTGTAGGTATTTTATGTAATTAATTTATTGATAGTGTAGTGTTAGGTTTAATTGTAGATAATTGTAGGTATTTTATTTAATTAATTTATTGACAGTGTAGTGTTAGGTTTAATTGTAACTTAGGTTAGGATTTATTTTACAGGTAATTTTGTAATTATTTTAACTAGGTAGCTATTAAATAGTTATTAACTATTTAATAGCTATTGTACCTGGTTAAAATAAATACAAAGTTGCCTGTAAAATAAATATTAATCCTAAAATAGCTACAATATAATTTTAATTTATATTGTAGCTATATTAGGGTTTATTTTACAAGTAAGTATTTAGCTTTAAATAGGATTAATTTATTTAATAAGAGTAAATTTATTTTGTTAGATAAAAATTATATTTAACTTAAGGGGGTGTTAGGGTTAGGGTTAGACTTAGCTTTAGGGGTTAATAAATTTAATAGAGTAGCGTTGAGGTCCGGTCGGCAGATTAGGGGTTAATACTTGAAGTTAGGTGTCGGTGATGTTAGGGAGGGCAGATTAGGGGTTAATATTATTTATTATAGGGTTAGTGAAGCGGATTAGGGGTTAATAACTTTATTATAGTAGCGGTGAGGTCCGGTCGGCAGATTAGGGGTTAATAATTGTAGGTAGGTGGCGGCGACGTTGGGGGCGGCAGATTAGGGGTTAATAAATATAGGGGTCAGCGGTGTTAGGGGCAGCAGATGAGGGGTACATAGGGATAACGTAGGTGGCGGCGGTGTACGGAGAGGCAGTTTAGGTGTTAATAATAATATGCAGGGGTCAGCGATAGCGGGGGTGGCAGATTAGGGGTTAATAAGTGTAAGGCTAGGGGTGTTTAGACTCAGGGTACATGTTAGGATGTTAGGTGCAGACTTAGGGAGTGTTTCCCCATAGGAAACAATGGGGCTGCGTTAGGAGCTGAACGCTGCTTTTTTGCAGGTGTTAGGTTTTTTTTCAGCTCAAACTGCCCCATTGTTTCCTATGGAGGAATCGTGCAGGAGCACGTTTTTGAAGCTGGCCGCGTCCGTAATCACCGCTGGTATTGAGAGTTGCAGTGGCGGTAAATATGCTGTACGCTCCCTTTTTGGAGCCTAACGCAGCCCTTCTGTGAACTCTAAATACCAGCGGTATTTAAAAGGTGCGGGGGAAAAAAGCACGCGTAGCTAACGCACTCCTTTGGCCGCAGAACTCTAAATCTAGCGGTAAGATAGCTACAATGTAATTAATAATTACATGTAGCTATTTTAGGATTTATATTTATTTTACAGGTAACTTTGTATTTATTTTAACTAGGTAGAATAGTTATTAAATAGTTATTAACTATTTAATAACTACCTAGCTAAAAGGAATACAAATTTACGTGTAAAATAAATCCTAACCTAAGTTACAATTAAACCTAACACTACACTATCATTAAATAAATTAAATTAATTAACTACAAAAACCTACAATTAAATACAATTAAATAAACTAAAGTACAAAAAATAAAAAAACTAAGTTACAAAAAATAAAAAAATAATACAAGATTTTTAATCTAATTACACCTAATCTAAGCCCCCTAATAAAATAACAAAGCCCCCAAAATAAAAAAATGCCCTACCCTATTCTAAATTACAAAAGTTAACAGCTCTATTACCTTACCAGCCCTTAAAAGGGCCTTTTGCGGGGCATGGCCCAAAGTAATCAGCTTTTTTGCATGTAAAAAAAAATACAACCCCCCCAACATTAAAACCCACCACCCACATACCCCTACTCTAACCCAACCAAACCCCCCGTAAAAAAACCTAACACTAACCCCCTGAAGATCTCCCTACCTTGAGTCGTCTTCAGCCAGCCGACCACCGATGGAACAGAAGAGGACATCCACAGTGGCTGAAGTCATCATCCAAGGGGCGCTGAAGAGGTCTTTCATCCGATAGAAGTCTTCATCCATGCAGCGTCTTCAATCTTCATCCATCCGGAGCGGAGCGGATCCTTCTTCAAACGAGCCGACGCAGAGCCATCCTCTTCCAACGACGCCTACCCGACGAATGGATATTCCTTTAAGTGACGTCATCCAGATGGCGTCCCTCGAATTCCGATTGGCTGATAGGATTCTATCAGCCAATCGGAATTAAGGTAGGAAAAATCTGATTGGCTGATGCAATCAGCCAATCAGATTGAGCTCGCATTCTATTGGCTGATCGGAACAGCCAATAGAATGCGAGCTCAATCTGATTGGCTGATTGCATCAGCCAATCGCATTGAACTTGAATCTGATTAGCTGATTGCATCATCCAATCAGATTTTTCCTACCTTAATTCCGGAATTCGAGGGACGCCATCTTGGATGACGTCACTTAAAGGAATATCCATTCATCGGGTAGGCGTCGTTGGAAGAGGATGGCTCCGCGTCAGCTCGTTTGAAGAAGGCTCCGCTCCGCTTCGGATGGATGAAGATTGAAGACGCCGCATGGATTAAGACTTCTATCGGATGGAAGACCTCTTCAGCGCCCCTTGGATGATGACTTTGGCCGCTGCGGATGTCCTCTTCTGTTCCATCGGTGGTCGGCTGGCTGAAGACGACTCAAGGTAGGGAGATCTTCAGGGGGTTAGTGTTAGGTTTTTTTAAGGGGGGTTTGGGTGGGTTAGAGTAGGGGTATGTGGGTGGTGGGTTTTAATGTTGTGGGGGGGTTGTATTTTTTTTTACATGCAAAAAAGCTGAATACTTTGGGGCATGCCCTGCAAAAGGACCTTTTAAGGGCTGGTAAGGTAATAGAGCTGTTAACTTTTGTAATTTAGAATAGGGTAGGGCATTTTTTATTTTTTTTTATTTTTTTTTACTTTAGTTAATTTATTTAATTGTATTTAATTGTAGTTATTTGTAGGTAATTTATTATAGTGTAGTGTTAGGTTTAATTGTAACTTAGGTTAGGATTTATTTTACAGCTAAATTTGTATTTCTTTTAGCTAGGTAGTTATTAAATAGTTAATAACTATTTAATAACTATTGTATCTAGTTAAAATAAATACAAAGTTACCTGTAAAATAAATATAAATCCTAAAATAGCTACAATGTAATTATTCATTACATTGTAGCTATCTTAGGGTTTATTTTACATGTAAGTATTTTTAAATAGGAATAATTTATTTAATTATTTTGATAGTGTAGTGTTAGGTTTAATTGTAATTTAGGTTAGTTTTTATTTTACAGGTAAATTTGACTTTATTTTATCTAGGTAGCTATCAAATAGTTAATAACTATTTAATAGCTTTTGTACCTAGTTAAAATACATTGAAATTTGCCTGTAAAATAAAAATAAATCCTAAAATAGCTATAATATAATTATTAGTTAGATTGTAGCTATATTAGGGTTTATTTTAAAGGAAAGTATTAAGTTTTAAATAGGATTAATTTAGTTAATAAGAATAATATTTATTTAGATGTATTTAATTAATATTTAAGTTAGGGGGGGTGTTAGGGTTAGGGTTAGACTTAGGTTTAGGGGTTAATAATTTTATTATAGTGGCGGCGGTGTGGGGGGGCAGAATAGGGGTTAATAAATTTATTAAAGGTGGCGGCGGTGTAGGGGGGGCAAGATAGGGGTTAATAGGTATTATGTAGGTGACGGCGGGGTCCTAGAGCGGCGGTTTAGGGGTTAACATATTTATTATAGTTGCGGCGGGGTCCGGGAACGGTGGTTTAGGGGTTTAGTGGGCTCTGGGAGCGGCGGTTTAAGAGTTAATACGTTTATTAGAGTGGCGGTGGGCTCCGGGAGCGGCGGTTTAGGGGTTAACATGTTTAATATAGGTGGCGGCAGTGTAGGGGGCAGATTAGGGGTGTTTAGACTCAGGGTACATGTTAGGGTGTTGGGTGTACACACTTCCCATAGGAATCAATGGGATGTCTGGCAGCAGCGAACATGAACTTTCGCTATTGTCAGACTCCCATTGATTCCTATGGGATCCGCCACCTCCAGGGCGGTGGATCGAAAACCAGGTACGCTGGGCCGGAAAAGTGCCGAGCGTACCTACTAGTTATTTGATAACTAGCAAAAGTAGTCAGATTGTGCCGAACTTGTGTGCGGAACATCTGTAGTGACGTAAGCATCGATCTGTGTCGGACTGAGTCCGGCGGATCGAAGCTTACGTCACTAAATTCTACTTTTGCCGGTCTGTAGGGCTTGATAACTTAGGCGAATCAGCCTCGCCACAAATACGCTGCGGAATTCCAGCGTATTTGAGGTTGACGGCTTGATAACTAGAGGCCAGTATATTCCAGCTAACTTTTTTTTTTTTTTAAGTAATCTAGTCACATATAAGTAGAACCTCCATTCACATGGGAGTTTCATTTTCCTCCCACATAGAAACCTTTTTTCATCCAAGGAATTCCAGATCCTGGAGGAACTTTGTCACTGACTTCCTCTTTTGTTCTGCTGTGCGGTGGCGACTTTGAAAATATTCTTTTTATTGAAGACATAGAAAAAGCAATAAGGTTACATGCATATTATCACGAAGCCACATAAGAATATATAGGAATGTAAAACTATACATAATCTAGATCTGTAGGAATGTTTATAATACACAAACTTGCCAATGAAAAGTATTTAAAATGTTTACAGTAAGTCAAATGTAAACAATAGTTATGGCATATATTTCACTATATGGAAATAACGAATAGTCTCCATGTGTCTTCCTTATTTTTTATAACACAGCAAAACAAGTTTTTTTTTTAATAGATAAGTAGTGTGATTAAATTGAAAATACTAAACTTAAAACTTGTAACTCAATTTGTAAGTGAAGCTTGTAAGCCTATGGTAAAATCTGTTAAGTATAGATAAACAGAAATGTTAAACAAGAAATATCAACAAAGAGGGCGCCATTTATATGTTTAGATCACACAATAGGATATGTAGGCATGGTGCAATATATAAAATGTGGTGACTTAGAATAGGATGGCAAGCAGTATTTCGATCAATAGTTACAATGAATGCGCCACTCTTTTGCTAAAATAATATGGTATGATAGGTAGGTACGGTATAATATTTAGGGTGCGGTATGAACAAGATGGACCGCTTAGTGAATTCTCCCGGATTGGGAGGCTTATTATAGGGGGGGGGGAGGTGGGAGGTGGGAGTTTGAATATAATAAGTAAATATATATCGAATATGTTTCATACTTAGGTAACGATATATTCAGTAGCTATAATGAGGATACTGAGAAAAGCCAGTTTTGTTTATGAGCAGTTACATGTCTCTGAGCTCCCAGTTGTAGATAAAGGTCTGCACCTAGCTAATATGGTGGAAAAGAGGATCTGGCTGTCTCGGCCGCTGGCAGCCTAACCCCCATATAATAATATCTTTGGTGCTAGCCTAAAGGTAGAACATAGGAATGAAATGAAAAATTGAACTAAGTAACTTATACACTGCGAGGAACAATATTAAGCAGGAAACCAGGTAGTAATAAAGAGCTTGTCTCAATATAAGGTATATTAAAAGTTAGAAACAATATGGTGTGTTACAAACAATATTCCACAGATATATAGACCAGCTAATACCCATGTCCTATTGCGGCCACTGGCTCATTAACCTATGTCAGAGCATAATCAAGAACGGCGCACAGTATCCTAATGGGTTCAAGACCTAGCTGTGAACTAGTATATATTAAATAATGGTATGTATGAGATACTAAACTAATTGGCATGTGACTCTGCAATCCCCTCAGGGTTGTAACCAAAGTGTGAAATCCTTCATAATAGCAAATCATTGCCACACAAGGTGACTATTATAACATAGGCAGGGTAAATGTAAATATGCCTAATTTTATGGATTGTGGTTTCTGGGAAGAATAGTGGAGGCTGTATATAATGTTTAGTAATAAGAAAACCGGAACCATATAAATAAAACATGGTTAAACAGACTATTGGAGGAATCATGCCAGTTTTAGGTGCAGGCTCTAGATGAAAACTTTAACAAACAGAACCTCTAGATAAAATAAGGATATAGGTAGAACAAGAGCATTCATGAACATATAATATCACAGGCTTCAAAGTAGTATGGCATACTATGTAGCTATCGTTATAGAGAGAAATAAAGTAAAAATAAATGGAAAATTGCTTCTCAAAAAGTAGCTCACATTCTCACGAGACTTAATAAACACAAAGTGGAATCTGAGTGTAAGGAACATATAACTCAGCATAGATATATACAGAAGCTCAATGAAAATGGGTAAACACCTGAGCAATCTTGAGGCTAAAAGGATATATGGACTCTTTGGCACGCTTCAGATATAATTATACAACTGTTCTGTGGAGACTCAGATTGACAAATCTGCATAGGAGAGCAGCTAAAGGAGCCGGATTGATAGTGCTCTTAGATTCAGGTTTCTATCCGTTACTAGTCCAATATAAATGTCCCCAATAATCAGCACTTTTCAAGGAAGTAATGCTTCTAAATCAGTTTAACCAATTCCCCTTTTGTGATGTAAGTTGGGAGCCTTATGCCCGGGCTTCAATGTCCTAAGACAGATAAAGCTTACTTTACCAAGCGAAGATGCTGTACCGTTAATCCGTGGCCCAAGGGAGAGTAGAAGTAGCAGCTGGGCTCTTTTCATCTCACCTCTGTGCGTCTGTGACAAGTATACCGGAGCTTTCAACTCCAGAGCTCCTGAAATAGTATAACAGTGGCCTAAAGAGCAGGGATAAATAGATCTTGAGCGCTCTGGAGGGCTACCTCTCATATCATAACCGGTAGTGGCAGCGCTATGCATAGATTCCGTCGCTCCTGCACTATCATCTCGTAGCAAAGGGAGAGCCCTCCTATCATGGCCGCAGGCTGAAGACACCATGCGCCCCGCAGCTACAGGTAAGCTTGGGAGCGTGGTCCAAATGATACAGAGTTCTGGTGTCTCGCCGAACAGCCCTGGTGCAGGGTGTATGCCAGAATAGTCGCCTTTCTCCATCTTCGCTAGTGTGTATGCCTCACCCTTAGCTGGATTTCTATAGTGGTAATTGTGCATTGCACCATGCTGCAGAGAGTCAGACAGGTAACACGAGGTCTCGGGAGTTATCGATTCAGTGCCGTTACTCTGATCCAAGATAGTATCAGCATCAGTCAGGTTAGGGGCAACTGCGCCATATCCTCCACCCATCTGTTTAGGGCCTCCGTCCCGGCCATATTTTTAAAGGATTCCGCTAGCCAAGAATATCCGCTTGAACGCTTGTCAGGTCTTTGAGAGTAATGAAGATCAAATGATCACTTTGTAACTTAAAAGAGTGTTATCCTAAGGGTGAATAAGTAAGGTTTAAGTCTTATTGGAGCCAGGAGCTCCACTCATGCACGTCTGGTTCCCTTGGAAGTTGGCTCCGCCCCCCGCAGTGGCGACTTTGGAGCAGTTTGTGATTGTATCTCAGTGGGACTTCTATGAGCCTTGTAGTTCTGTATTGTGTCACTCATATAATAGGCTTTACTTTAACTTTGCATGTACTATTTTATTTTGCACAGTGGTATTATAAATAAAATGCACTTGAGTTTGTTTTTCACTTGTCTTTTCCGTGCGTTTTAGACTCATATAAAGTCCATCTGCTGGGTATCAGCATGTTCTGTGGAATTTCAGGCTTCTGTGGGTTAATCTTTGCGATTGCTGACTGTGGTAAGGTTTAGATTGTAGAGGACAGAAGGTTTGTAAGGGTATCATTTCATTTTTGGACGCACAATTCCTTGATCCTGACCTGGCTACAGGACATGTGTAACACACTGTGAATTTCCTACAGCATTTTCTCATCATTTTCTGTTGGAACTAACAAGTAGCTGAAAATACATTTCTCTCGGTCAGAATTACATGCTGGCATGTTTGTGCTGTAAAAACAGAATTTGCTGAGCGCGTAAAATAAAGATGTTTGTGTGCATCAGCGCAACGTGACAGATTGTACAGCCTCTCGCTCGGCTGCTGCATCATGTGCCGATTCACTCGGAACATGTATCCTACTTCAGGTGTCTACACGGAAAGCTAAACATGATGTTCTTCATCCCTGGGGCCATAAAACCATATAGTCCTTGTTGTGAAAAACTGTATACCAAGCAAAAATGGCAGTATCTATCTATCTATCTATCTATATGTTAGTCTGTCTATCTATCTATCTATCTATCTATATGTTAGTCTATCTATCTATCTATCTATCTATCTCTCTATCTATTTATTTATCTATCTGTTAGTCTGTCTATCTATGTATCATCTTTCTGTCTATCTATCTATCTATCTATCTATCTATCTATCAATTATCTATCTACCTATCTATCTATCTAGCTATCTATCATCTATCTATCTATCTGTTAGTCTGTCTATGTATCTATCATCTTTCTGTCTATCTATCATCTATCTATCTATCTATCTATCTATCTATCTATCTATCTATCTATTTCTATGTATCAATTATCTATCTATTTATCTATCTATCTATCATCTATCTATCAATCTATCTACCTATCTATCTATCATCTATCTATCTATCTATCTATCTATCTATCTATCTATCTATCTATCTGTTAGTCTGTCTATCTATCTATCTATCTATCTATATGTTAGTCTGTCTATCTATCTATCTATCTATCTATCTATCTATATGTTAGTCTGTCTATCTATTTATCTACCAACTGTCTATCTGACTGTCAGACATTCTATCAATAGGACAGTCTAGATATTAAAACAATGCACAGATTTGTTTAATTCCTTACAAAACATTTCATCACGCTTTCACATAAGGGATTAAATACCACATACTCTTCTGTGGGAAACTTAAATAGTAACTTAACTATTTACGTAATAATGTTTAATGTAAACTTTAACCTTATTTCTAACGTAGACATAATGGGGCATATCTACCAAGCTCCGTACGGAGTTTGAAGCTCCGTGTTTCTGGTGAGGCTTAAGGCTCGCCAGAAACACCAGTTATGAAGCAGCGGTCTAAAGACTGCTGCTCCATAACTTGTCCGCCTGCTCTGAGCAGGCGGACATACATCACAGGAAATTGAGTACGATCGGGTTGATTGACACCCCCTGCTGGTGGCCGATTGGCCGCGAATCTGCAGGGGGCGGCGTTGCACCAGCAGCTCACAAGAGCTGCTGGTGCAATGCTGAATACGGAGAGTTTATTGCTCTCCGCATTCAGTGAGGTCTGTCGGACCTGATCCGCACTGTCGGATCCTTTGTTAAATAGGCCCCAATGACAGAACCACTTCTTTGTTATATTCATGTTTATTGTGGCAACACAAGGAACCAACGAACAGCACCAATAACATGGAACAGGGGGCGGCAATTAGGTGCTAGCTAATGCGTAGTAACCCATATTAACAAGATGGGCAGTACCATGGATGCAGGAGAGTAAGCAGAGAGTAGCTCAATTCAAGAATGGCTAAGTGAGTTCTCGGCTTCGAATCGCACAGACAGGGGATCCCCCAGACGCATGTCTGAGGACTTCACCCCTGTCTGGAAGTAGCCGTCACGCTACCTCGATCACATCCTGTCCCCTAACTCACACAAATAGGAGAAGGGACTGTCTCAAGTCTTCAATAAACAGGTCCATGTCATGGTCAAACAAATGCACACCATCACTTCAGTAGAGGCTCTGGTCAGCTGCCATAATGTTCCAGTGCTCCACAACAAAACCTCTAAGCTCAAACTTTAACTTTCTAACATCCCTGTTCAGCTTTTTTCGGACCTCGAAAGCAGCCCTGTGGTTGGCCATATGCTGCCACGTCAACCTGGGGATAATGTTAGACCACCCCATTCTTACACCAGGCATCCAAGCTTTGAACGTGCGCAGGTCAGACTGGATCACTGCACTCAAATCCCGTCTGGGAATTGACCCAAGGTCGTTTCCCCCCAAGTGGAGGATCAAGACGTGGGGTTTCTCCCAACACCTCATGGCATCCTGTAGTAATCCAGGCAAATCTGCCCAGCAAAGGCCTCTCCTCCCTAACCATCTAAGCACTACTTTAGAAGAAGAAAATCCCAGCTGCTGTCCTCCAGATCGCATTGACGCTCGGATGGCTGCCCAGTGCACAGATGAGTGCTCGCTACCTAGACATGAAGCGGATCTCTGCTAGGCCCTGCAAAAGAAAAAAGTGTTAAATTCAGACCAAAACAGGGAAACATCACAATACAAACACACCGTACTAACTTAGCAGTGGGATAAAAGGGGTCTCACATATAGTTGATACCTTTTTGATTCCGGCTCCCCAGTGCCTTTATAAGGTCAGCCGACCGGCGACCAGCCTAAAGTGAGGCTATTGTATTAGGATTCAAATTATTATTTGTAGCACTTTAGTTATGAGTTATAAAACTCATAACTAAAGTGCTACAAAGTACACTAACACCCATAAACTACCTATTAACCCCTAAACTGAGGCTCTCCCCCATCGCAAACACTAAAATAAAATTATAAACTCCTAATCTGCCGCTCCTGACATCGCCGCCACTTAAAAAATGTATTAACCCCTAATCTGCTGCTCCGGACATCGCCGCCACTATAATAAACATATTAACCCATAAACAGCCGCACTTCCACATGCAAACACTAACGGCTAGATTTAGAGTTCGGCGGTAGCCGTGAAAACCAGCGTTAGAGGCTCCTAACGCTGGTTTTAGGCTACCGCCGGTATTTGGAGTCAGTGATTAAAGGGTCTAACGCTCACTTTTCAGCCGCGACTTTTCCATACCGCAGATCCCCTTACGTCAATTGCGTATCCTATCTTTTCAATGGGATCTTTCTAACGCTGGTATTTAGAGTCGTTTCTGAAGTGAGCGTTAGAGCTCTAACGACAAAACTCCAGCCGCAGAAAAAAAGCAGGAGTTAAGAGCTTTCTGGGCTAACGCCGGTTCATAAAGCTCTTAACTACTGTGCTCTAAAGTACACTAACACCCATAAACTACCTATGTACCCCTAAACCGAGGTCCCCCCACATCGCCGCCACTCGATTAAAATTTTTTAACCCCTAATCTGCCGACCGCCAACTACGTTATACTTATGTACCCCTAATCTGCTGCCCCTAACCCCGCCGACCCCTGTATTATATTTATTAACCCCTAACCTGCCCCCCACAACGTCGCCGCCAGCTACTTACAATAATTAACCCCTAATCTGCCGACCGCAAAGCGCCGCCACCTACGTTATCCTTATGTACCCCTAATCTGCTGCCCCTAACACCGCCGACCCCTATATTATATTTATTAACCCCTAATCTGCCCCCCTCAACGTCGCCGACACCTGCCTACACTTATTAACCCCTAATCTGCCGACCGGACCTGAGCGCTACTATAATAAATGTATTAACCCCTAACCCGCCTCACTAACCCTATCATAAATAGTATTAACCCCTAATCTGCCCTCCCTAACATCGCCGACACCTACCTTCAATTATTAACCCCTAATCTGACGACCGGAGCTCATCGCTACTATAATAAATGGATTAACCCCTAAAGCTAAGTCTAACCCTAACACTAACACCCCCCTAACTTAAATATAATTTAAATCTAACGAAATTAATTAACTCTTATTAAATAAATTATTCCTATTTAAAGCTAAATACTTACCTGTAAAATAAATCCTAATATAGCTACAATATAAATTATAATTATATTGTAGCTATTTTAGGATTAATATTTATTTTACAGGTAACTTTGTAATTATTTTAACCAGGTACAATAGCTATTAAATAGTTAAGAACTATTTAATAGTTACCTAGTTAAAATAATAACAAATTTACCTGTAAAATAAATCCTAACCTAAGTTATAATTAAACCTAACACTACACTATCAATAAATAAATTAAATACAATTGCTACAAATAACTACAATTACATAAACTAACTAAAGTACAAAAAATAAAAAAGAACTAAGTTACAAAAAATAATAAAATATTTACCAACATTAGAAAAATATTACAACAATTTTAAACTAATTACACCTACTCTAAGCCCCCTAATAAAATAACAAAGACCCCCAAAATAAAAAATTCCCTACCCTATTCTAAATTAATAAATGTAAAAGCTCTTTTACCTTACCAGCCCTGAACAGGGCCCTTTGCGGGGCATGCCCCAAGAAAATCAGCTCTTTTGCCTGTAAAAAAAAACATACAATACCCCCCCCCCAACATTACAACCCACCACCCACATACCCCTAATCTAACCCAAACCCCCCTTAAATAAACCTAACACTAAGCCCCTGAAGATCTTCCTACCTTGTCTTCACCATCCAGGTATCACCGATCCGTCCTGGCATCCGGTGCTGAAGAGGTCCAGAAGAGGCTCCAAAGTCTTCCTCCTATCCGGCAAGAAGAGGACATCCGGACCGGCAAACATCTTCTCCAAGCGGCATCTTCGATCTTCTTCCACCCACACAACCAAACCCCCCAACTTTCTAATTTACTCCTATTATCAAATTTTCTTCATTCTCTTGGTATCTTTATTTAAAATGCAAGAATGTAAGTTTAGATGCCGGCCCATTTTTGGTGAACAACCTGGGTTGTCCTTGCTGATTGGTGGATAAATTCATCCACCAATAAAAAATTGCTGTCCAGAGTACTGAACCCAAAAAAAGCATAGATGCCTTCTTTTTTAAATAAAGATAGCAAGAGAACAAAGAAAAATTGATAATAGGAGTAAATTAGAAAGTTGCTTAAAATTGCATGCTCTTTCTGAATTACAAAACAATTTTTTTGTGTTCAGTGTCCCTTTAAGTATTTAGTATTAAATAGGAATTATTTAGGTATTAATTGTAATTTTTATTTAGATTTATTTTAATTATGTTAAAGTTAGTGGGTGTTAGGGTTAGTGTTAGACTTAGGTTTAGTGGTTAATAACTTTAGTATAGTGGCGGCTACATTGGGGGCGGAAGATTAGGAGTTAATTAGTGTAGGTAGGTGGCGGTGATGTCGGGGGCGGCAGAATTGGGGTTTATAACTGTAATGTAGGTGGCGGTGATGTCGGGGGCGGCAGAATTGGGGTTTATAACTGTAATGTAGGTGGCGGTGATGTCGGGGGCGGCAGAATTGGGGTTTATAACTGTAATGTAGGTGGAGACGATGTTGGGGGCGGCAGATTATGGGTTAATAAGTTTATGTAGGTGGCGGCAACATTGGGGACGGCAGATTAGGGGTTAATAAGTGTAATGTAGGTGTCGGCGATGTTGGGGGTTAATGTTAGGGTGTTAGGTGTAAACATAACTTTTCTTTCCCAATAGGAATCAATGAGGCTGTGTTACTGCTTTACGCTCCTTTATTGCAGGTGTTAGGCTTTTTTTTAGCCGGCTCTCCCCATTGATGTCTATGGGGAAATGGTGCACGAGCACGTAAAACCAGCTCAAAGCAGAGCTGGTATTTGTGTGCGGTATGGAGCTCAACGCTGCCATATTGCCTGCTAACGCCGGGTTTTTGCAAACCTGTAATAGCCGCGCTATAGGGAGGTGAGTGGTGACATTATCTTGCAAGTTAGTAGCGAGCCGCTCATAACGCAAAACTCATAATCTGGCTGTTAGTTTCTTCTTTAGATGTCTGATTTCTGTGTGCCCACAATGCAACTCCTTTCCAAATCACTGGTGTGATCTCCGTGATAGATAGCAGGAATCGAAGAGGTATTCTGTAGATACAGAAGGGGTAAGGCGCAAAAGAGAGCACAGGCGATCTAAGTGCAGATTACAACAGTTCCAGTTTATTATAAAAAGATTAAAAAGATGTATACTTACAAGATGCACCCTCAAACATATGAGGTATGTAACAGCATGAGTATTACAGTTGTCCACAAACAACGATGTGCTGATAGTGTAGATGTCCCATTAGATCTGTGTATATAATGGGGATATTTATCAAAGCGTCAACTTAAAATACGCTGGAATTCCAGGGCGAGATTGATCTGCCGTAGTTATCAAGACGTCATCATCGGCAAATGTTGAAATTTGTGACGTAAAATACGCTCCCACAATCTCAATCGAAAGCGGATTGATGCAAGTTGAAAACCTGTGGAATTCGAGCGGAATCGTGTTTATTCGCCCTCCTATTCGACACTATTTGCTCTAACAAAGTTATTAAAATTTCTACACTTACGCTCTCGTCTTTTCCGACTCAGCGTACCTGGTTTCAATCAACCACCCTTCAGGTTGCGGATGCCATAGAACTCAATGCGAGTCTGAAAACACAGAAAGCTTATGGTCAATGTTGCAAGAGAATGAAGTATCCTATAATATAAAGGACCAAGTGTGTTTGTCCGAAGTTGTCATGCACAGTAAAGACAGCGTAAGGACAAACACATCTGGCCTTAAAGTCTACCTGATCTGCTGTCTGCAGCATGACAATGGTGGGCGTGAGTGGGCGTGGCGGGATGGGTCGCATGCATGCGAGAGAGCTCAAAAGAGAGGGGGGAGAGAGCAAAAGAGAGGACAGAGAGAGTAAAAGAGAGGGGGAAGTGCAAAAGAGAGGGAAAAGAGCAAAAGAGAGGACAGACAGAGTCAAAGAGAGGGGAAGTGCAAAAGAGAGGGAAAAGAGCAAATTAGAGGGGAAAGAGCAAAAGAGAGGGAGGGAGAGAGAGAGGGGGAGAGAGAGAAATAGAGGGGGAGAGAGCAAAAGAGAGGGGGAGAGAAAGAGTAAAAGAGGGGGAGAGAGAGTGCAAAAGAGAGAGGGAGAGAGCACAAAAGAAAGGGGGAAGAGAGAGGGGGGAGAGAGAGGGGGAGAGGGGGGGGGAGAGAGAGGGGGAGAGGGGGGGGAGAGAGAGAGGCGGAGAGAGAGCAAAAGAGAGGGAGATAGAGAGAGAGTAAAAGAGGGGGAGAGAAAAAAAGAGAGGGGGAGAGAGCACAAAAGAGAGGGGGAGAGAGAAAAAGAGAGAGAGAGCAAAAGAGAGGAGAGAGAGAGCAAAACAGAGGTGGAGAGAGAGGGGGGAGAGAGAAAAAGAGAGGGGGAGAGAGAGGAGGGAGAGATCAACATATAGGGGGGAGAGAGAGAGAGAGAGGGAGAGAGAGAGAGCAAAAGAGAAGAGAGAGAGAGGGGGGAAAGAGAGAGAGCAAAAGAGAGGGAGGAGAGAGAGAGCGCAAAAGATGGGAGGATAGAGCACAAAAGAGAGGGGGAGAGAGAGCAAAAGATAAGAGAGAGCAAAAGAGATGGGGGAGAGAGAGCGTAAAAGAGATGGGGGAGAGAGAGCGCAAAAGAGAGGGGGGGGAGAGAGAGAGTGCAAAAGAGAGGGGGAGAAAGTGCGCAAAAGAGAGGGGGGAGAGAGAGCACAAAAGAGAGGGGGAGAGAGAGAGCGCAAAAGAGAGGGGGAGAGAGAGAGTGCAAAAGAGAGGGGGGAGAGAGAGGGGGGAGAGAGAGGGGGAGAGGGGGGAAGAGAGAGAGGCGGAGAGAGAGAGCAAAAGAGAGTGGGAGAGAGCAAAAGAGGGGGAGAGAGAAAAAGAGAGGGGGAGAGAGCACAAAAGAGAGGGGGAGAGAGAAAAAGAGAGAGAGAGCAAAAGAGAGGAGGAGAGAGAGAGAGAGCAAAACAGAGGGGGAGAGAGAGGGGGGAGAGAGAAAAAGAGATGGGGGAGAGAGAGGAGGGAGAGAGAGAGCAAAAGAGAGGGGGAGAGAGAGCAAAAGAGAGGGGGGAGAGAGAGAGAGCAAAAGAGAAGAGAGAAAGCAAAAGAGAGGGGGGGGAGAGAGAGCGCAAAAGATGGGAGGATAGAGCACAAAAGAGAGGGGGGAGAGAGAGAAAGCAAAAGAGAAGAGAGAGCAAAAGAGATGGGGGGGAGAGAGAGCGCAAAAGAGAGGGGGGGAGAGAGTGCAAAAGAGTGGGGGGAGAGAGTTCGCAAAAGAGAGGGGGGAGAGAGCGCAAAAGAGAGGGGGGAGAGAGAGCACAAAAGAGAGGGGGAGAGAGAGAGCGCAAAAGAGGGGGAGAGAGAGAGCGCAAGAGATAGGGGGAGAGAGAGAGAGCAAATGAGAGGGGGGAAAGAGTGAGCAAAAGAGAGGGGAAAGAGTAAAATAGAGGGGAGAGAAAGCAAAATAGAGGGGGAAGAGAGTGAGCAAAAGAGAGGTGGGAGAGAGAGCAAAAGAGAGGGGGAGAGAGAGCAAAAGAGAGGGGGAGAAAGAGAGCAAAATAGAGGGGGGAGAGAGAGAGCAAAAGAGAGGGGGGGAGAGAGAGCAAAACAAATGTGGAGTGAGAAAGAGCGCAAAAGAGAGGGGTAGAGAGCGCAAAAGAGAGGGGGGAGAGAGCGCAAAAGAGAGGGGGGAGAGAGAGCAGTGGGACCCCTATCCTGCCCCCCTATACCGTCGCCCTCTATAATAAAGTTATTAACCCCTATCCTGCTGATCCCGCACCTCGCCGTAACTAAATAAATAGTTTAACCCCTAAACCGCCGCTTCCTGACCCCGCCGCAACCTATATTAAATTTATTAACCCCTATCCTGCCCCCCCTACACCGTCGCCACCTAAAATAAATTTATTAACCCCTATCCTGCCCCCCACTACACCGCCACCACTGTAATAAAATTATTAACCCCTAAACCTAAGTCTAACCCTAACACCCCCCTAACTTAAATATTAATTAAATAAATCTAAATAATATTTCTATTATGAACTAAATTAATCCTATTTAAAACTAAATACTTACCTTTAAAATAAACCCTAATATAGCTACAATATAAATAATAATTATATTGTAGCTATCTTAGGATTTATTTTTATTTTACAGGCATCTTTCAATTTATTTTAACTAGGTACAATAGCTATTAAATAGTTATTAACTATTTAATAGCTTACCTAGCTAAAATAAAGAGAAATTAAATTGTAAAATAAAAACTAACCTAAGTTACAATTACACCTAACACTACACTATACTTAAATAAATTATTCCTATTTAAAACTAAATACTTACCTGTAAAATAAACCCTAAGATAGCTACAATATAATTAATAATTACATTGTAGCTATCTTAGGATTTATATTTATTTTACAGGTAACTTTGTATTTATTTTAGCTAGTTAGAATAGTTATTAAATAGTTATTAACTATTTAATAACTACCTAGCTAAAAGAAATACAAAATTACCTGTAAAATAAATCCTAACCTAAGTTACAATTAAACCTAACACTACACTATCATTAAATTAATTAAATAAATTACCTACAAATAACTACAATTAAATACAATTACATAAACTAACTAAAGTACAAAAAATAAAAAAAGCTAAGTTACAAAAAATAAAAAAAATAAGTTACAAACATTTCAAAAATATTACAATTTTAAGATACTTACACCTAATCTAAGCCCCCTAATAAAATAACAAACCCCCCCAAAATAAAAAAATGCCCTACCCTATTCTAAATTAAAAAAGTTCAAAGCTCTTTTACCTTACCAGCCCTTAAAAGGGCCATTTGTGGGGCATGCCCCAAAGAATTCAGCTCTTTTGCCTGTAAAAGAAAAATACAACCCCCCCAACATTAAAACCCACCACCCACATACCCCTAATCTAACCCAAACACCCCTTAAAATAACCTAACACTAATCCCCTGAAGATCATCCTACCTTGAGTCGTCTTCACTCAGCCGAGCAGCGATGGAACCGAAGAGTAGACCCGGAGAGGCAGAAGTTATCCTCCAAGCGGCGCTGAAGAAATCTTCCATCCGATGAAGTGATCCTCCAAGCGGCGCTGAAGAAGTCTTTCATCCGGGCGATGTCATCTTCCAAGAGGCGCTGAAGAAGTCTTCTATCCGGGCGATGTCATCTTCCAAGCGGGGCCTTCAATCTTCATCCCGCCGACGCAGAACATCCTTCTTTCCCGACGGACTACCGACGAATGAAGGCTCCTTTAAGGGATTTCATCCAAGATGGCGTCCCTTCAATTCCGATTGGCTGATAGGATTCTATCAGCCAATCAGAATTAAGGTAGGAAAAATCTGATTGGCTGATTGAATCAGCCAATCAGATTAAAGTTCAATCCGATTGGCTGATCCAATCAGCCAATCAGATTGAGCTCGCATTCTATTGGCTGTTCAGATCAGCCAATAGAATGCGAGCTCAATCTGATTGGCTGATTGGATCAGCCAATTGGATTGAACTTCAATCTGATTGGTTGATTCAATCAGCCAATCAGATTTTTCCTACCTTAATTCCGATTGGCTGATAGAATCCTATCAGCCAATCGGAATTGAAGGGACGCCATCTTGGATGACGTCCCTTAAAGGAGCCTTCATTCGTCGGTAGTCCGTCGGTAAAGAAGGATGTTCCGCGTCGGCGGGATGAAGATTGAAGACCCCGCTTGGAAGATGACATCGCCCGGATAGAAGACTTCTTCAGCTCCTCTTGGAAGATGACATCGCCCGGATGGAAGACTTCTTCAGCGCCGCTTGGAGGATCACTTCATCAGATGGAAGATTTCTTCAGCGCCGCTTGGAGGATAACTTCTGCCGCTCCGGATCTCCTCTTCGGTTCTGGAGTGAAAAAGGGGGTAGTGTACAAGCACTAAGGTAATCCCCAAGCTGTATCCAAACAGAGATCCTAACCAACCTCCAAAAAATATGCACAAATAGTAAGAAGTGAATACAGCGCCTACAAGAGGCCAAGAGATAAATATACTCACAGAGAGATAAAAGAAGATTATTTAATGAACCATGTTAAAAAGCATCAGTAAAAAATGTAAAAAACACATATAGATAAAATTACAAAAACAGGAATATCTTGCAGGAGCGGCTAAAGCTGATAAATACAATAAAAACAGAGATAATAACAGGTGATCAGTGTGAGTGGTACACCAGATTAAGAGTGTAAACTAGTGAAACAGAATAAGCCTAAGTACAACTATAACAAGTGCATCAAGCAAGAAATTAATAAACAATAGTACAAACAGTAATGTTCAAAAAATAGTGTGTAAAAAAAATAATAAAAAAATAGAAAAAAAAATAGAAAAATGCACTGTTATATCCATTTGCACTCACTTGCTATTTGACCCTCTTTTTGCACTGCAGTGCATTTTTCTATTTTTTTTTTTTTTTTTGACACACTATTTTTTGATGTTTGTACTATTGTTTATTAATTTCTTGCTTGATGCACTTGTTATAGTTGTACTTAGGCTTATTCTGTGTCACTAGTTTACACTCTTAATCTGGTGTACCACTCACACTGATCACCTGTGATTATCTCTGTTTTTATTGTAATTATCAGCTTTAGCCACTCCTGCAAGATATTCCTGTTTTTGTAATTTTATCTATATGTGTTTTTTACATTTTTTACTGATGCTTTTTAACATGGTTCATTAAATAATCTTCTTTTATCTCTCTGTGAGTATATTTATCCCTTGGCCTCTTGTTGGCGCTGTATTCACTTCTTACTATTTCTCCTCTTCGGTTCCATCGCTGCTCGGCTGAGTGAAGACGACTCAAGGTAGGATGATCTTCAGGGGATTAGTGTTAGGTTATTTTAAGGGGGTTTGGGTTAGATTAGGGGTATGTGGGTGGTGGGTTTTAATGTTGGGGGGGTTGTATTTTTTTTTTACAGGCAAAAGAGCTGAATTCTTTGGGGCATGCCCCACAAATGGCCCTTTTAAGGGCTGGTAAGGTAAAAGAGCTTTGAACTTTTTTAATTTAGAATAGGGTAGGGCATTTTTTTATTTTGGGGGGGTTTGTTATTTTATTAGGGGGCTTAGATTAGGTGTAAGTAGCTTAAAATTGTTGTAATATTTTTTAAATGTTTGTAACCTATTTTTTTTATTTTTTGTAACAGCTTTTTTATTTTTTGTACTTTAGTTAATTTATGTAATTGTATTTAATTGTAGTTATTTGTAGTTAATTTATTTAATTTATTTAATGATAGTGTAGTGTTAGGTTTAATTGTAACTTAGGTTAGAATTTATTTTACAGGTAATTTTGTATTTCTTTTAGCTAGGTAGTTATTAAATAGTTAATAACTATTTAATAACTATTCTAACTAGCTAAAATAAATACAAAGTTACCTGTAAAATAAATATAATTCCTAAAATAGCTACAATGTAATTATTAATTACATTGTAGCTATCTTAGGGTTTATTTTACAGGTAAGTATTTAGTTTTGAATAGGAATAATTTATTAAAGTATAGTGTAGTGTAATTGTAACTTTTAGTTAGTTAGTTTTTATTTTACAGGTAAATTTCTCTTTATTTTAGCTAGGTAAGCTATTAAATAGTTAATAACTATTTAATAGCTATTGTACCTAGTTAAAATAAATTGAAAGATGCCTGTAAAATAAAAATAAATCCTAAGATAGCTACAATATAATTATTATTTATATTGTAGCTATATTAGGGTTTATTTTAAAGGTAAGTATTTAGTTTTAAATAGGATTAATTTAGTTCATAATAGAAATATTATTTAGATTTATTTAATTCATATTTAAGTTAGGGGGGTGTTAGGGTTAGTGTTAGACTTAGGTTTAGGGGTTAATAAATTTATTACAGTGGCGGCGGTGTAGTGGGGTGCAGGATAGGGGTTAATAAATGTATTATAGGTGGCGACGGTGTAGGGGGGGCAGATTAGGGGTTAATAAATTTAATATAGGCTGCGGCAGGGTCCGGGAGCGGCGGTTTAGGGGTTAATACATATATTATAGTTGCGGTGGGCTCCGGGAGCGGCGGTTTAGGGGTTAATGCATATATTATAGTTGCGGTGGGCTCCGGGAGCGGCGGTTTAGGGGTTAATACATATATTATAGTTGCGGTGGGCTCCGGGAGCGGCGGTTTAGGGGTTAATATGTATAGAGTAGCTTGCGGTGGGCTCCGGGAGTGGCGGTTTAGGGGGTAATAACTTTATTTAGTTGCGGCGGTGTAGGGGGGACAGATTAGTGGTGTTTAGACTCGGGGAACATGTTAGGGTGTTAGGTGCAGACATCTCCCATAGGAATCAATGGGATGTCTGGCAGCAGCGAACTTGTACTTTCGCTATGGTCAGACTCCCATTGATTCCTATGGGATCCGCCACCTCCAGGGTGGCGGTTTGAAAACCAGGTACGCTGGGCCGTAAAAGTGCCGAGCGTACCTGCTAGTTTTTTGATAACTAGCAAAAGTAGTCAGATTGTGCCGCACTTGTGTGCGGAACATCTGGAGTGACGTAAGAATCGATCTGTGTCGGACTGAGTCCGGCGGATCGAAGTTTACGTCACAAAATTCTACTTTTGCCGGTCTCTAGCCTTTGATAACTAAGGCGAATCAGCCTCGCCACAAATATGCTGCGGAATTCCAGCGTATTTGAGGTTGACGGCTTGATAACTAGGCCCCTTTGTCTCTCATTACAAAGCAAGGGGACAATATTCTTTCTACATATTTGGTGCAAAGTTTTGCCCCAATATCACACTAATAGATATAGAGATAAAAATGAAATAAATACACAACATATTATAGCTAACTTCCTTTTTATTTGTTGGAAAAATCTATGTGCACCAGGTTTAAGCCATGTAATACAAGTCCCACTCTCCACTTCGCGCCATATTTGACGCAACACTTTTCACACCAATTATGATGCAAACTCCTAAATACCCCACACACAAGTGAATTTTTCCACCACTTTTGTTTGGAATATGCATAATCACATGATTTATGACATCAGCCAATCTGATTCAAATACACATTATAAACTATCACAAACTAATAAAATTGCTCGATAATTGTGTCATTGATCACTCATTGGAACTTGTAAGTGCCAATTGTTACGTTGTGTATTATACTTTGAAAGTATGTATATGAGAAATTAGTATTAAAAATAAACATTGATGATGACATTAGGACACAGTGTAATATTTTAGACAAGGATTTTAAAATTCAAATTGATGTTTGCTTTAATATAATCTTAAGCTGATAGCTCCAAGGGATAGCCCACCTAACATTAAACTGTCATGATTCAGATACAGATACAGCAGAAATTAAAATCACCTCTTTACTGTCATGCTATGTTCTGTGTATATCTTATATGCCAGCCCATTTTATAACACCTGTGTAGGGGTGGATTTTAAAAAATAGATTGCAATCAGGAGGGGTTAGACAGCTCTTAAAGGGACAGGAACCCCCAAAATATTATTTCATGATTTGGATAGAACATACCATTTTAAACAACTTTCCAATTTACTTCTATTATCAAATTTGTTTAATTCTCTTTTTATCCTTTGCTGAAGGAACAGCATTACATTACTGGCAGCTAGCTGAACACATCTATTTAGCCAATCACAAGAGACAAATGTGTGCAGGCACCAATTAGCAGCTAGCTCCCACTAGTGCAACTTAAATTATGACTTTCCTATCCCTTTAAAATATCTATTGATTGCAAATAAATACATATGATCCTCTGATTACGTTATATTTGCAATTATTCCTGCTCAGAATAATAATACATTTACAATATATACAAATAGTGGTGTAAATAAACACAGAGATATGACAGACAAAATAGTTTAGAACCAAAAAGGAACTTAGGGACATGTAAATATGTTTGCAAAATATTTTTGACATAACACAAACACACACACACACACACACACACACACACACATATATATATATATATATATATATATATATATATATATATATATATGTGTGTGTGTATACATACTAAAATATGTATGTACAATATTAAAAAGAATTCTAATAATTCACTCTCCACTTTGCACCAAATATGTCGCTACTTGCTATATTCACAATTAGTCCTGCTCAGAGAAAGAATACATTTACACTATATACAATAATGTGCTAAAGAGAAACATGCTTGTTTGTGGACAGTAATGAAATTATATAAATAAAGTTGGGAAAATCCTGATTAGCCGCGACGTTGATGACTGTTAGTTAACACCAGTCTGATGCTTTTCACACCATACTTGACGCGCGTGTTTTTGATGGCTTTTTTTGATAAATAAGGAGATCGTATTCAGATCCGTGGCCGCAATGTTTGGCGATGTTTGGCAAGTGTATTGATGCCCGCGAATGCAACATAGTTGACGGTTTGATAAATATCCCCCATAGTGTTAACCTTCTTAAATGTGTGGGATATAGACGGCATACAGTATATACAAGACATTCCCCCAACACAAATATTAGCAAGGGCTATCACAACAAAGGTACTAATACTAAAAATCAATGGAGGTGGTGTTGCTGAGGCAGCGGTAACTCTGCAAAAAAGCCGACTTCAGAACCGCCGCTACACACAGCTTACCTGCATCCAATATGTAAAATGGGCTGAGGAGCAGACATCAGGTAGAACTTGGAGTAAACAGAGAAATATATCAGTAGTTATGGGCTCACGTATATCCTTTCGTCGTACCTCTGACCTCCCCCAGCGCTGTAGAATTTGGCAAACCAAAAACGTCTTGGAAGAGTCCATCAGGGTAAACAACTTACAGATGAAGGATACCACCACTAATATTACAGTTACTGTCCTCTTTTTTATCTGTCTACCCCTAAGCTCCGTGAGCCATCGCAACAACCAATCTTGCTCACCTGCACAGGATGAAAATCCCTGGATCTCACAGAAGAAAACCCATTCTTCCCAATACCTTACGTATGATTTCCAAGTGAAAGGTGCCAGGGAAGCCTTCAGTAGCGGTATCAGTGAATGCCATCCAGTGCCACCTGCCAAAGGAAAGGAGGAAAGGGAACACCATGAGTCACGGCGTTAGGAGCAACCTTCCTTAACATATCCCATTGAAAATGGGAAAGTGCATCAGCTATGATATTAGAAACCCCAGGGACATGCCTCGCCTGAAACTCAATATTCCCCTTAAGGTATTCCAAGACCATAATCCGAAGATATCTTACCACTGCTGGGGATGTTGAGGAGAGTCTATTGATGGCAAAGACCACACTCATATTATCCATCTAAAAAACAATTGATCTGTCCCTCAGTTCGTCACCCCATATCTCCAGTGCCACCAATATGGGGAAGAGCTCCAGGAGGCAAAGGTTCCTGGTAAGCCCTTTGACAGTCCATTCCACCGTCATGGCTCCGCACTCCACTTACCATTTAGGTAAGCTCCATAGCCAAAGGATCCTGCAGCATCCATGAATAAGTGGAAGGAATGCGTGGACGTCTGAGGTTTGCGCCAAAAGCAAACCCCATTGAAATCTATCAGAAACTGATCCCAAATCTCTAGATCATCCCTCATGTGTTTGTTAACCACGATCCTTGCCTTCGGGGAGGTCACCCCCGGTAACAAGCACTCTATTCTTTTTAGAAAAATTCTCCTTATAGGGATAACTCGCCACGCGAAGTTGAGCAGGCCCAAAAGGGATTGCAACTCTTTCAACATGCAGAAGACCGAAGAAGCAATTCTTCTAACCTCTGCCAGCATCTTCTGAATTTTTTTTTTTTTTTTTGAAAAAGCTTTATTGAAAGATAGTATAATACAATACACAATGAAAATGTCTCCATGTCACAGTGTCCAATATCACAGAGTGAGATATACAAGTATTACAGGAGTCTGTTAAGTAAGACATTCAACATAACATCAATGTGTGATCATGATAAGAATTGATTAAATGAAGACATCAATCAACATTATTAATTTGGATTATGACGTGCATCAGAAACAATGATGCTCGTCTTAGTGGGAAGATAAAAAGAAAGGAGAGAAAGAGGAGAGGGTAGAGAGAAGGATAAGAAAGAGAGATATCTGTGGTTGGGGAAAGGAGGGGGGGTTTCATCATGGGACTAGTGGGGAGAGGGAAAAAAAAAATCCTCAGGGGGGAGGGTAGCTGTCTATGGAAGAACTCAGTGGGGGGGTTTAAAAGACTAATCTATGTATTGGTGCGGGGGAGAGTAGGTTATCCTGGACTTATCTAGTCGATGGTCTCCAGAGTTCTTTCATGTATTCATGAATTTCAATCCTGTCTTCCCTTAAGTATCTAAATCTTTCCAATGACAAATGTCTATCCACTTGTGCTTCCCAGTCAGCGGTCTGAGGGATTCTGTTTGATTTCCAGTTTTTAGGGATGAGAGCTTTCGCACTATTTAGCATGATATATAGTAAGTGTTTTTTAGGTTTCTCTGTAAGTTTGGGCAGTCTGTGGAACAACAGTAGGCCAGGGTCTCTGTGCAATGTAATGTTTAGTTTAGAGTCTATTATGTCCAATACCGCCGTCCAAAATGTAGCTAGCAGTCCGCATGTCCACCAAATGTGGAGAATAGAACCATCCTCTCCACAGCCTCTCCAGCATTTACCATCCGTTTTCTTATATATTTTTTTGATCCTGACTGGTGTAAGGTACCAGCGAGATAAGAATTTATAGTTGGATTCTAATGTTCTGGCCGAGACTGAGGCCTTGGTGTGATTGTGGAATATTTTTTGCCAGTCTGTGTCTGTAAGGGTGTGGTCCAGGTCCCTATTCCATTGCCTAACGAAGGTAGGTGTGTGAGAGTCCTTATGAGATATCAGTAATCTGTACATGATGGATATCAAATGCTTAGGAGTGTGTGTTAGTAAACATAATGACTCAAGTAGGGTCAATTGTCTCAACATACCGTCGGCTCTTTTATGTGTGAGCAGATAATGTTGAAGCTGTCTATGGAAGAACCATGGCATGTTCAGGCCCGACTCCAACAGATCCCCCAATTCTCTAAGTTTTTTATTTGAGATTAGCCTGTGGAACATTGTCTGATCTAGTTGTGTCTTATTTAGAGCTGTCTGGGGGATATTGGAAAAAGGGATATCTGGATTTTGGACAAAGGGAGTAAGAGGCGAGGGGTTGGAAGAGATGTGTGGGTATTCTACTAGGGATTTGTCCCATACTGAGAAAAATTCCCTCAGAAGTGGATATTGCATGGCCACTTTGGGCCTGTTTTTATTGGAAATCCATCCTAATGAACCCACATTTTGTGCTCTCAGAATGTGACGTCCTATTTGGACCCACACTTTATCTTTAGAATTGGCACACCATTCCACCTGTTGTTGGAGATTAATAGCTTTCTTGTATACTGAGAGGTTTGGAATGCTCAAGCCCCCCTTTTCCTTAGGTAGGTATAAAGTGTTTTTGGAAATCCTAGGTCTAGTACCCCCCCAGATATAGTCTTCTAGCTGTCCCTGTAATTTTAATAGATATTGACCAGGAAATGGGATCGGGAGAGTTTGGAGATGATATAAAATCCAGGGAAGAATATTCATCTTTACCACCCCAATTCTGCCCAGCCATGATATTTTCTTGTTTTTCCAAGACGAAAGGTCTCCTATAATTGCTTTGGTTAATTGAATATAATTGGCCTCAAATAGGGTCTCTACTTTGGGGGTTAAGTTGATTCCTAGATATCTGAGTGTCCGTGTTTTGATCTTTAAGTTACATATTTCCGATAATCGGCATAATTCCGTCTGGGGCAGATTGATATTTAGGATTTCTGATTTGGTATGGTTTAGGTGAAAATTAGAAACTCTACCATATTCATCAAATTCTCGAAGAATTTCTGGGATAGAGATTAATGGGTTAGCCACCGAAAGGAGGATATCGTCTGCTTATAGCGAGACCTTGTGTTCATGGTCTCCTATTTTAATCCCAGATATTTTCTGGTTGTCACGGATTTTTTGCGCCAGTGCTTCTATTGATAGGGCAAACAGTAGGGGGGACAGGGGGCATCCCTGACGTGTCCCATTTGAAATTTTAAAGGGGTCAGATAGAATATTGTTAATTTTTACCTGAGCGGTTGGTGCCGAATATAAAGAAAAAATTTTATGTACAAAGGCTTGACCAAAGTTCATTTTTGACAGGACAGCTTTAAGGAAATCCCAGCTAACCCTGTCAAAAGCCTTTTCGGCGTCAGTGGAAACAAGAACCGACGGGATGCTATTAAGTTGCGCGTAGTTCACTAAGAGGGTAGCCTTTATGGTGTTATCCCTGGCTTCACCTGGTCTGGGGAGATTAATTGTGGCAAGAACCTGTTCAGTCTTGATGATAAAATTTTAGCAAATATCTTCAAGTCTACATTAAGAAGAGAGATCGGCCTGAAATTTTCAGGCCGATCTGTTGGTTTACCCGGTTTCGGGATGGTGGTAACATGCGCAAGGAGCATGGATGACGGGAAGTCCTGATTGTTCCCAATACTATTGAACAGGGATGCTAAGCGGGGGACAACACATCTTTAAAAGTTTTATAGTATTTTACACTAAAACCATCTGGGCCTGGGCATTTTCCTACTGGTAGGCTTTCTATAGTCTTGATCACTTCCTCTACAGAGATGGCAGTGTCTAAGCTATCTCTCTCCTCCACAGATAGGGCCGGGAGAGACAAAGAGTCAAGGTAAGAGTCAGCAGGGGATCTGGAGGGTATCCCATCGCTGACATGGGGAGGAGGATCGTTTTTTTGTAAGTTGTATAGGTTCTGATAGTATGATCTAAGTACCTCGGCTATGGATGGACTATCTGAGCAAGGTTGATTGTGATGATTGAATATGGAATGGATGTGGGATTTGGCTTGTCTCCTCTTTAAAGCCCTAGCTAGGAGTTTTCCGGGTTTGTCTCCGGACTCATAGTACTTCTGTTGTAGTTTTAATGCAAGTATTTGGTGTTCTCTAGCATGTATATCCTGAATGTCTTTCCTGGCCTGCATAAGTTCTTGTGTAACTAGGGGATCTGAAGGAGTCAGTTTATGCCTGGGCTCTAATTCCCTAATTTGTTTGAGGGGGGCCGTGTATCTAAGTCTAGTCTGTTTGGAGTGATAAGCTTTCTGCTGAATTAGCTCCCCTCTTAGCACGCATTTGTGCGCCTCTCAGACAACGTGGTCCGGGACCTCTCCATTTTCGTTATTGTGGAAGTATTCCGTCAATTTTGTCTCAATTTGGGTTTTGATCAGTTGGTTGTAGCATCTTCTGAATTTTATCCACTGGGAGTCTGCATTCCTCTGCCATGGAGTCAATTTCTATCCCTAAGAATGTAAGACATGTACATGGGCCTTCAGTTTTTTTCTTCTTCCAGGGGGACACCAAATTATTTCATCAGAATTCTCATGGTGTGCAGGAGCAGCTTACATTCCCTGGAACCAGGTCTTCCTACCAATAAAACGTCATCTAGATAATGAGAAATTCGGTCTTCCCCCTCCACCTCAGCCACAGCCCAAAGCAAGAAGGTGCTGAAGGCCTCAAAGTAAGCGCAGGTGATCGAACACCCCATAGGGAGACAACGATCAACATAGTAGGATCCATTGAAAATGCAACCCATCAAGTAAAAAGAAGTTGGGTGAATTGGCAGTAACCGGAAAGCTGATTCCACATCTAACTTTCCAAGTAGGGCGCATCGTCCTGCCTCCTACACTACCATTAGTGCGTCATCGAAGGACTGATAGTGCACTGTGCTCAGCTCAGCCGGGATGGCATCATTCACTGACTTACCCTTGGGGAATGAAAGGTGTTGAATCATCCTAAATTTCCCCGGATTCTTCTTCAGAACCACTCCTAATGGGGAAATAACCAATCCCGGTATTGGCTTTTTCCTAAAGGGGTCTGCTATGCAACCCAGAGAAACCTCCTTACCAAACTTCTCCCTTAATTCATCAGGGAACTGGTATGCAGATTTCAAATTCTTGCACATTTTGGAGCCTGTAACCTTACCCTGAACAGGAATGATGAAGCCTTCCTGAAGGCCATCCCTCAGTAAGGCTACCATACCCTTGTCAGGGTAAAAAACGAGCCACGGTCTAATTGCAGCCACCTTCAGCAGGGTGACCGCCCTTCCAGCAGCAGCACATCTTGGTCCTGTCCTGTTTCTCTAATCTTTTAACGCAATCTGTGGCTGGGTAAGGCCCCCCGCAGTTGTGGCATGTGTGCCGAAAGGAACACAAAGTTCCAAGCGTGCAATGCTTGTCCTGGAATTTCCAACAGACCCCAGTGGGATGCCTCCGAAATCTGTTGGCAGAACATACCTGTGGTTTTGCTCCAGCTGGAGGAGCCAAGGTCCCAGGGACCTTTTCTGGACCTAGCTGGGCCCAAAGCTGCATCTCCATGCATCCAAAGTCCAGGAGTACCATTTTCCTGTGAAAGGCCTCATTGTAATCGTGCCAGGCTCCTTCATGATAGTTCTCCTCAATAGTCTCCATGTTTTCCATGTATTTCAATATGGCCAAACACTGATCAGGTCTTTATTCCAAATAGCAAGAAGAGTAGACTCTGAAGCATCTCCTCCACTCACTGAACGTATCCGGGTGTTGGAATATTTTCGGCACAGTCACGTCTTGAGCTCTCTCTTTTTGCTTTAAGGCTTCCACAGAAAGTTTGAAGATGTTAACGTACTTCCCATCCTGAATGCGCTTGACCATCTTAGTTTTAATATGCTCATGCAAATCATATGAAGACCAGGAGTGTGTATCACCGTGGAGTGCTACCTTGCAGTTGGCAGGCCCACGTATATCAGTGAGTGTGGTTTGGGGTTGGGATGCCTTAGCAGACATATCAGAGGTAACAGATTCTGATGACCATTGCAACCCTTTCCTAACAGCCGCTTTATCCTCTTTCAACCACCTAAGCATCCTATACATACGTTTATGCCCTTTGGCATCTAAAGCCAAAGCCTTATTATTCTCAGAACCAGAGTCATCCAAAGATGACGTGAAACCCCTAAACCCCACTAAAGCTGAGGACTCACTGGTTTGTGACCCCATCCTAGCCACCACATCCGACGTCGATGTATCCTCATCCTCTGACACGATGGAATTAGCAGCATTCTCCATCCTTCTCTCAAAGCCTCTCCCTGAGTTTCAAGTTGTCGCCATATCACTATCCTGAAAAACAGAATGCAAGATAAGAGTACCACAAAGGGGAAGTTTAGCTATCCCCCTCCCTCTATTCGCACTCTGATCACCCCAAGCACTCTGGGCACACAAGGGCACTTGTCACGTCATTCTCTCACTTGCACACTCTGTTCATCCTCTGAAAAACCCTAAATTTCGTCACTAAAGTGTACTGTCTTAGGGCCTGGGGTGGAGGTTTCCAAAGACTTCTAGTTGGCAACATTTCCATATCTAGACTATGAAATTGTGATGGGTGACCCTGCTTAACTGCTGATCTAGTGACCAACTTCCTAATGGAAGCCTGTGCCGCTACAACCCGCTTGGGCCTAGTGTCCCTGGAAGCGCTCTCAACCCCATCCATACCCCCATCATCCGTCCACATTATTAGCCACATTCATACTCATACTAGGCCTTTGAGGTGCCTCAGAACCTTTATTGCGGCCTGTTGCGGCCTTTGCCACCGATTGCGCACTCACACTTTTATTGGCCCATTTGCCTGTTTCCTGAACCCATTCTGGTTCCAGATTGCCCCATAGTAGCTCCGCTGCCCCCTTTTTTAACAGCACTATACCCCTGTGATAGCTGTGTGCCTGCCGCCCTTTGAGGTCTACCCCCCAGAGCTAAAGTTCCCCTTGTGGCACTCCTTTCTTACCTACAGTGCTGCGTGGGGAACTCGATGCGCTCCTCTTCACAGCCGGGGGTTGAATGGTGATTCCCGAAAGTGATGTCACCGGAAGTGCCATCACTGGAGGATCCAAGACCGGAAGTGACCGTGGAGAAGGCTGACGACACGTGGACCACCGCAAGATGGACCCTGGACTGCAGAGGACTCCCCTGGAGCCCCGGACACATTGCCCCCACCAGCATTTGGAAGAGGAACACCATGATGGATTCACTGGACAAAGCTGTTGAAGGCCCAGGTAAGGCCCCGGCACTCCCACTATGCCCACCACTGATGAATGGAAATTGCACAGGCCAAGGGGAACTGGAAAAGTTATGGGAAGGACCGGGAACCGCATCGCCCAAAAATTGTTAAGGCCCAGCCTGAGCCATAGGGCCCAATAACTCAGACATTTGCCTTACATTTCCCTAATAGTTGTTGTAGAGGACCATACAGTAATTGTAAGTAAAAAAGAGAAAAAATCATTTTCTATAGTACCCATTTAGGTTAACTCCTGTGCTTAAAGGGACACGAAACCCACATTTTTTTCTTATTTGGCTTAGACAGAACATGCAATTTTAAACAATTTTCTAATTTACTTCAATTATCTAATTTGCTTCAATCTCTTGATATCCTTTGCTGAAAAGCATATCTAGATAGGCTCAGTAGCTGCTGATTGGTGGCTGCACATAGAAGCCTCGTGTGATTGGTTCACCCATGTGCATTGCTATTTCTTCAACAAAGGATATCTAAAAAATGAGTCAAATTAGAAAATAGAAGTAAATTGGAATGTTATTTTAGATTTTTATTCTCTATCTGAATCATGAAAGAAAAATGATTAGGTTTAGTGTTCCTTTAAATGTATATTAAACTCAAAACTGAATAAAATGTATAAACTTTGTAATGTGCTTCTAGTATATATTTGATTTGCTTTTCCTCTAAATTAATCATGACGACTGTAGCATTTTTACTTCCACAAAAAAATGCCCCTTCTACATCATGCACAGTGATTGGCTGATTTGTGCAGGCGCTTAGTAACATCTGTTCCTGATTGTTTGCAGTAAATGAGATAAGAATCAGGAGACTACAAAACAATGTATATTCTATATTATATTCTATATTATAACAAAATGTACGTGTCAAACACTTTAAAAAAATATTTTGTATACAGATCTGTTACAAAGTAGAGAAAATAATTACTGATACATAAATAAAAAAATACTGTAATGTCCTTTTAACAAAAATGTCCCAAATCATAAGTGTGATGTGAAATGCCTCTTTATAGGGTTTTCATACTTAAACCTATTTAAATCTGTTTAAAAAAACCTTTTAAAAAGCTTCTGAAATGTGTTTGTGTCATGATACCTCCGGGGGGCATCCATCCGAGGCATTATAATCCATTAGAAAACAAACTTTTATGGCAATTTTTTTTTCCAGATTCTTTTGTTTGTTTTTAAATTAACAGCTTGGACCTATTTAACCCCCTTAAGGCTATTGCAATATTTTTTGGTGGAACTGGTTTGCATGGATTATTTATCAATGTGTCAGCCGTTTTACACATTTATACCTCCAAACCATCCCTCACCTGTGGGATTGTCATAAATTAGGAGGTATGTCCCAGTTCCTTTCTGCAGCCTCTTAGTGTTCTGGTTCTAAGGGATTAGCCAAACCATGACCACAACCCACAAAATATGCCAGTTGCCAATCCAGACACTCCCACAGATTGCTACTGTAACACTGCCACTCCATATGTAAGTGTGTATGTGTGTGAGTGATTGTGTTTGTGTGTGTGTGTGTGTGTGTGTGTGTGAATGTGTATATTTGTGTGTGTATTTCTGTCTGTGTGTGTTTATATGTGTCTTTGTGTCTGTATATATATGAGTGTGTGTGTGTATGTGTGTGTAGACATGTATGTGTATTTGTGTCTGTGTGAGTATGTGTGTGTGCATGTATGTATTTGTGTGTGTGTGTGTATTTGAGTGTATGTGTTTGTGTATTTGTGTCTGTGTATATATGTGTGTGCGCGTGTGTGTGTATATGTGTGTGTGTGTGTATATTTGTGTGTATTTGAGTGTATGTGTGTGTGTATTTGTGCCTGTGTATATATGTGTGTGCATGTGTGTGTGTATAGTGTATATATGTGTGTGCATATATGTGTATATTTGTGTGCGTGTGTGTATATTTGTGTGTGTTTGTGTGTATATGTGTGTGTGTGTGTATTTGAGTGTATGTATGTGTGTGTATTTGTGTCTGTGTATATATGTGTGTGCATGTGTGTGTGTATATGTGTGTACGTGTGTGTATATTTGTGTGTATTTGAGTGTATATGTGTGTATATGTGTGCCTGTGTATATATGTGTGTGCATATAGTGTATATATGTGTGTGCATATATGTGTATATTTGTGTGCGTGTGTGTATATTTGTGTGTGTTTGTGTGTATATATGTGTGTGTGTGTGTGTGTATTTGAGTGTATGTATGTGTGTGTATTTGTGTCTGTGTATATATGTGTGTGTATATAGGTGTATATGTTTGTGTATATGTGTATATGTGTGTGCATGTGTGTATATTTGTGTGTGTTGTGTCTATATGTGTGTGTATGCATGTATGTTTGTATTTGAGTGTATGTATGTGTGTGTATTTGTGTCTTTTTATATATGTGTGTGCATGTGTGTGTGTGTATGTGTATATTTGTGTGTGTGTTGTGTGTTTGTATTTGAGTGTATGTATTTTTGTTGCAATTGGATAGAGTGACATTTATGTTTTATTAAAATAAATGTAAATGTCTATTAAACTGATAGGTATAGATTGGTCTTGATATCTGCAGGGCCGGATTGGGCCGCTGGGATACTGGGATAATCCCGGTGGGCCACCCTAGCAAAAAGAGCCCTGCACAGTGAACAGGTGAGGGAGTGCGGCACAGGGAGGAGAACACACACAAGTAGCCCAGCACATGGAGATCAACTCAACTTCAGGTCAAGTCAGTAGCAGCACCCCTGTTAGGGGTTGGGGGTGTATCGGTATATTTATATACTTTACATATATATATATACACCCTTGGTAAATATGAACAAAGAAGGCTGTGAAAACGTGTCTATATTGCTTAACCTTTTGATCTTTTGTTCAAAAAATAAACAAACATACTCTGCTCTCATGGATATCAAACAATTGCAAGCACAACACAATTGTATCCAAAAAAAAAAAAATAATAAATATATGTGTGGTACAATTATTGGCACCCTTTAAACAATAATATTAATTCAGGAATGCGCAATTAATCAGTTCAATTTCATATCATTATGGTTCATTTTTAATTCAAATGTTTGAAAATTCAAATGTAAAGATTCAAACAATACTTTGCGCTGCCTCCCTTTGCCAAGATAACAGCTCTGAGTCTTCTCCTATAATGCCTTACGTGGGTGGGAGATACACGTCATTTTTATGTTTGTGTTGGATCATTGTCCTGCTGGAAGATCCAACCACGGCCTATTTTAAGCTTTCTGGCAGAGGCAGTCAGGTGTTCATTTATTATCTGTTAATGAGTCCGTGATGCCATCCATGTATCCTAACAAAATCTCTAGGTCTTCTGGCAAAAAACAGCCCAAAACAAGAGCCACCACCACATGTAACCTCCAATGTGTAGGTATATATAAAATATGTATTTACAATAAAAAGTCCTGTATGTGAAGAACATTGGAATGTGAAACATTCATGTCAGCTTTAGTGCACAGGAATAAAATTGATCAGGCTAGCGCGCGAGTATGGGTGTTTTTTTTTTTCAGTTTCTGCGCTCTATTGAAGTCTATCAGGAACACATTAACACGATTGCAACTTCACAAAGTTAATATTTTTGAGCGCAATCAATTTAATTTCATATTGTAACATGAGCGCAACCCGGTGTGCGCAAAAAGCCTCTCTCTAGTGAAATTAAAGCTTGAGAAGGAGCACAAAATAATCAAATCTAGATATTACTGTAACTACATTAGGCAGTGAAAACGTTGTGGAATATCTGAATTTCCTGTACTGGTTTTAAATAATGAAACATTGAAGTGTTAATGATTTCTACATAACATCTAGCTTTCCATGCAAGTTATTTTACTTTACCAATAATATTAATTCAGGAATGTGCAATGAATCATTTCAATTTCATATCATTCTGAATCATTTTTAATTAAAATGTTTGAAAACTCAAATTCCTCAGTGACAATCATAAAGGAACATTTAATTAATTCTTCAGTACAAGTCTTTGTGTACAAGATTCATCATTTACATCTATGATATGAGGTATATTTGTTTCTTTTTTGTGTTTAATACGTGAATTGAGCATGCGTAAAAAAATTTAAGGGAGCTGTAAAGTAAAAAATAAATTTAAATGGCTTGGATAGAGATTAACATTTTAGACAGCTTTACATAGAACTTATATTATTAATTGTTCTTAGTTTTCGTGGAATTCTTTGTTAAAGAGTGATCCTAGGTCAGCTCAGAAGCGTGCATGGCTCTATGGCCATCTGGCTGCAGCGTTTGTAACATTGTTTATAGCAATTCTATAAATGGTTAAACAAAAACAAATCTGTACAGACAGTGAAGAAATTCTACTCCTACATGTAAAACATATGTTATTAAGAGGTCCAAGGTGCAGCAAAGGGAAAGTAGCAAAAAAAAGTTTACCATTTGTAATAGAGGAGTCATATTGCCCCCATACCAGTATAGGAAGCGTATATTTAGGTCTAATGCATTAGAAAAATATGAGATGAATCCCTTGCAACATTTGGATGTAGATCTATATCATGTGATACATAGCCCAGCGTAGTGCATAACATAAATCTACTGTCTGACATGCTGGGAGCCCAAACAGTCTCGTATGGTAAAGGAGCACGATCAGTATAGCACGATCAGTACAACGTGATCAGTACTACACGATCAGTACAGCACGATCAGTACCGCATGATCAGTACCACGCGATCAGTACTACACGATCAGTACAGCACGATCAGTAGAGCAAGATCAGTAGAGCAAGATCAGTACAGCACGATCAGTACCACACAATCAGTACAACATGATCAGTACTACACGATCAGTAGAGCAAGATCAGTACAACATGATCAGTACCACACGATCAGTACAGCATAATCAGTACCACACGATCAGTACAGCACGATCAGTACAACATGATCAGTACCACGCGATCAGTAGAGCATGATCAGTAGAGCATGATCAATACAACATGATCAGTACCACACCATAAATACAGCATGATCAGTAGAGCACGATCAGTAGAGCATGATCAGTACAGCACAATCAGTACAGCACGATCAGTACAGCATGATCAGTACAGCACAATCAGTACAGCACGATCAGTACAGCATGATCAGTACAGCATGATCAGTACAGCACGATCAGTACAGCATGATCAGTACAGCATGATCAGTACAGCACGATCAGTACAGCACAATCAGAAGAGCATGATCAGTACCACGCGATCAGCAGAGCATGATCAGTACAGCAAGATCAGTACAGCACAATCAGAAGAGCATGATCAGTACCACGCGATTAGCAGAGCATGATCAGTACCACGTGATCAGTATAGCACGATCAGTACAACATGATCAGTACAGCATGATCAGTATAGCATGATCAGTAAAGCATGATCAGTACCATGCGATCAGTATAGCATAATCAGTACACGATCAGTAGCACGATCAGTAGAGCATGATCAGTATAGCACGATCAGTAGGGCATGATCAGTATAGCATGATCAGTACAGTATAATCAGTACTATGCGATCAGTAGAGCATGATCAGTATCACACGATCAGTACAGCATGATCAGTACAGCATGATCAGTAGAGCATGATCAGTAGAGTATGATCAGTACAGCACAGTCAGTAGAGCATGATCAGTACAGCATGATCAGTACAGCACAGTCAGTAGAGCACGATCAGTATAGCATGATCAGTACAGCATGATCAGTACAGCATGATCAGTAGAGCATGATCAGTAGAGTATGATCAGTACAGCACAGTCAGTAGAGCATGATCAGTATAGCATGATCAGTACAGCATGATCAGTAGAGCATGATCAGTAGAGTATGATCAGTACAGCATGATCAGTAGAGTATGATCAGTACAGCATGATCAGTAGAGTATGATCAGTAGAGCATGATCAGTATAGCATGATCAGTACAGCATGATCAGTAGAGCATGATCAGTACAGCATGATCAGTAGAGCATGATCAGTACAGCATGATCAGTAGAGTATGATCAGTATAGCATGATCAGTAGAGCATGATCAGTATTACATGATCAGTACAGCATGATCAGTAGAGTATGATCAGTAGAGAATGATCAGTAGAGTATGATCAGTACAGCATGATCAGTAGAGTATGATCAGTAGAGCATGATCAGTACAGCATGATCAGTATAGCATGATCAGTAGAGTATGATCAGTAGAGCATGATCAGTAGAGTATGATCAGTAGAGCATGATCAGTACAGCATGATCAGTATAGCATGATCAGTAGAGTATGATCAGTAGAGCATGATCAGTAGAGTATGATCAGTACAGCACAGTCAGTAGAGCATGATCAGTACAGCATGATCAGTAGAGTATTATCAGTAGAGCATGATCAGTAGAGTATGATCAGTACAGCATGATCAGTAGAGTATGATCAGTAGAGCATGATCAGTAGAGTATGATCAGTACAGCATGATCAGTAGAGTATGATCAGTAGAGCATGATCAGTAGAGTATGATCAGTACAGCATGATCAGTAGAGTATGGTCAGTAGAGCATGATCAGTAGAGTATGATCAGTACAGCATGATCAGTAGAGTATGATCAGTAGAGCATGATCAGTACAGCATGATCAGTACAGCATGATCAGTAGAGTATGATCAGTAGAGCATGATCAGTAGAGTATGATCAGTACAGCACAGTCAGTAGAGCATGATCAGTATAGCACGATCAGTAGAGCACGATCAGTACAGTATAATCAGTACTATGCGATCAGTAGATCATGATCAGTACCACACGTTCAGTACAGCATGATCAGTACAGCGCAATCAGTAGAGCATGATCAGTACCACACAATCAGTACAACACGATCAGTAAAGCATGATCAGTACAGCACGATCAGTACAGCATGATCAGTACAGCACGATCAGTACAGCAAGATCAGTAGAGCATGATCAGTACAGCACGATCAGTACAGCATGATCAGTACAGCACGATCAGTAGAGCATGATTAGTACAGCACGATCAGTACAGCACGATCAGTAGAGCATGATCAGTACAGCACGATCAGTAGAGCATGATCAGTGCAGCACGATCAGTACAGCACGATCAGTACAGCATGATCAGTACAGCACGATCAGTACAGCATGATCAGTACAGCACGATCAGTAGAGCATGATCAGTACAGCACGATCAGTAGAGCATGATCAGTACTGCACGATCAGTACAGCACGATCAGTAGAGCATGATCAGTACAGCACGATCAGTAGAGCACGATCAGTACAGCACGATCAGTACAGCAAGATCATACCAAAAGGGGCCTAGATAAATACCATGGGCTGTCTACTGAAAATATATATATATATAGTTTTGATAGGTGAATAAAAAAGTCTCTATTTCTCTTTAAATAGAATGATAGCAAAAATGCTAAAACATCTCTGAAATTCCCGGTAATGAATGGGTTTATTGGTTATCATGAGGTTGTAATTTAACCCATCTCATAAGTATTGAAGTCCAGTCACTTAAAATTAGAGTTATTTATCTGGGAGCATGATGGGTCAGATTACAAGTGGTGCTACGCCCAAACAACACCAGAAGTAATCCTTTCACACGCTGCTTATCTTACATATTACAAGTTGAAAGTAAAATGTTTTAATATAAGTAAATAGTATATACAGTATATGAGTGTAACACTTTATTTGAATGTATTTATGTTTTGTTTAGTGAAAATTTAGTTTAAGCCCTAACCTTTTACGCAAGGACTTCAGTTGCTCTAACCTGACGAGTGTAAATAAATGAGTGCAGTCAACTTGTAATACACGTGCAAGATAGTGTGGGCACGATATTTCAATACTACATGCATGCTACCGTTAGCGTGCCACTTGTAATCTAGACCGATGTAATTTAATCATCTAACATGTTATTGATCTTGTCACTTGGAACACATTTCTTCCTTATATACTGACCTTTTATGAAGATACCTACACTGACCAGAATTTGTCCATGTCATATTATTATAATTTAGGTATTGAGTAGCTGTTGTCTTTTTTACAATACTTATTCCCTCCATATAAAAATAATTAGACTTTTTTGTTGTTAATTTAGCTAAAGATAGGTTACTAAGCAATGATACAATTAGCTTATGTAAATAAAATGTTTAAATGCACTTTATTTCCTTGATTTAATCCTTAAGAAATCTCCAGAGAAGATTATTTGCATATAGAATATATAGAATATATAGATTCTTTGGAGAACACGTTTTATTTTGACCTTAAAGTGAAGGTAAACTTTGATGAATGAAAGCCCGTTTTTTAAAAATACTATTAAAAACAGGGGCACTTTCATTCATGAAAGTGTGTTTCTTTTCACAGCCAGAGCAGCTTCCCCCACCAAGAGATCCTCTCTTCACAAGTCATCAATGACTAATCCAGCTTCCTCCAATCATGGCATGGTCTCAGGCAATGACTCCCCTTGGGGGAAAGCTGTGATTGGAGGAAGCTGGATTAGTCATTGGTGACGTGTGAAGAGAGGATCTCCGGGTGGGGGAAGCTACTCTGGCTTTGAAAAAAACAAAGGTAAGTTTTTAATCAAAATGGCTGCTTTCTAAACTTTGATGAATGAAAGTGCCCTTGTTTTTAATAGTATTTTTAAACGTGCTTTCATTCATCAAAATGTGCCTTCGCTTTAAATTAACCAAGAATAATAAAACAGAACGACAGCCTTTTCATTCAACAGGCCAAAAAGGGTGGGTATTTTACAATCATGTGATCAGCAAACACATTTTAGAAATCCTTTATTCTAAAATATGTTTAAATAAGGAATTATTTAGCAAGTTTAAACACGTACACATTTAAGCGCACACACGTGAGCAAACAAAGACCAGCTACCAACAGGCCCAATAGCCTTAAATTGAACCTAGCTATGATTATGATTTAGCAAGTTTAAACACGTACACCTGTAAGTGCACACACGCGCGCAAAGACCTGCTACCAACAGGTCCAATAGCCTTAAATTGAACCTAGCTATGATTATGATTTAAAGGACCATTAGAACAGATGACATTTCAAGTGACTAGGGGAAAACAAAGTCACAGTTAGCAGTGATACTTGCCTAGTGGATCTGTATTTTAAGTGAAATTTTGCATGTGCTACCGCGAGCATATAACAAGCAACTGTGTGTTTATGTAATAAAGTGTTCCCGCTGTTGCAGTCGTATTGTTCAAGAGTAACTTACCAGAGCTGAAAGTAAACCGTGATTCCTACTGTAAAGTTACCATAAGCCCACAAGTTACACCGTATATAAAAACAAATAACTAATACAATTCAGCAGGAATATCCCGTACAATACAGGTATTTACATCAATTCTGTTGTATAGTGTGAAAGGACAACAACAATTTACATTATCATTAATTAGTTATACTTTTCAGCTGATGCATTATGGGTATACAGTACATGTGTGTATGATGTGTAATTTATATGCATTGTTTTCATAAGAGCTGAGGCATTATGGGTATACAGTACATGTGTGCATGATGTGTTCTTTAATCGCATTATATACATATAAGCTGAGGCAACATGGGTATACAGTACATGTGTGTATGATGTGTTATTTATATGCAGTATATACATATGAGCTGAGGCATTATGGGTATACAGTACATGTGTGTATGATGTGTTATTTATATGCAGTATATACATATGAGCTGAGGCAATATGGGTATACAGTACATGTGTGTATGATGTGTTATTTATATGCAGTATATACATATGAGCTGAGGCATTATGGGTATACAGTACATGTGTGTATGATGTGTAATTTATATGCAGTATATACATATGAGCTGAGGCATTATGGGTATACAGTACATGTGTGTATGATGTGTAATTTGTATGCATTATACACATATGAGCTGAGGCATTATGGGTATACAGTACATGTGTGTATGATGTGTAATTTGTATGCATTATACACATACAGGGAGTGCAGAATTATTAGGCAAATGAGTATTTTCCCCACATCATCCTCTTTATGCATGTTGTCTTACTCCAAGCTGTATAGGCTCGAAAGCCTACTACCAATTAAGCATATTAGGTGATGTGCATCTCTGTAATGAGAAGGGGTGTGGTCTAATGACATCAACACCCTACATCAGGTGTGCATAATTATTAGGCAACTTCCTTTCCTTTGGCAAAATGGGTCAAAAGAAGGACTTGACAGGCTCAGAAAAGTCAAAAATAGTGAGATATCTTGCAGAGGGATGCAGCACTCATAAAATTGCAAAGCTTCTGAAGCGTGATCATCGAACAATCAAGCGTTTCATTCAAAATAGTCAACAGGGTCGCAAGAAGCGTGTGGAAAAACCAAGACGCAAAATAACTGCCCATGAACTGAGAAAAGTCAAGCGTGCAGCTGCCAAGATGCCACTTGCCACCAGTTTGGCCATATTACATCACTGGAGTGCCCAAAAGCACAAGGTGTGCAATACTCAGAGACATGGCCAAGGTAAGAAAGGCTGAAAGACGACCACCACTGAACAAGACACACAAGCTGAAACGTCAAGACTGGGCCAAGAAATATCTCAAGACTGATTTTTCTAAGGTTTTATGGACTGATGAAATGAGAGTGAGTCTTGATGGGCCAGATGGATGGGCCCGTGGCTGGATTGGTAAAGGGCAGAGAGCTCCAGTCCGACTCAGACGCCAGCAAGGTGGAGGTGGAGTACTGGTTTGGGCTGGTATCATCAAAGATGAGCTTGTGGGGCCTTTTCGGGTTGAGGATGGAGTCAAGCTCAACTCCCAGTCCTACTGCCAGTTTCTGGAAGACACCTTCTTCAAGCAGTGGTACAGGAAGAAGTCTGCATCCTTCAAGAAAAACATGATTTTCATGCAGGACAATGCTCCATCACACGCGTCCAAGTACTCCACAGCGTGGCTGGCAAGAAAGGCTATAAAAGAAGAAAATCTAATGACATGGCCTCCTTGTTCACCTGATCTGAACCCCATTGAGAACCTGTGGTCCATCATCAAATGTGAGATTTACAAGGAGGGAAAACAGTACACCTCTCTGAACAGTGTCTGGGAGGCTGTGGTTGCTGCTGCACGCAATGTTGATGGTAAACAGATCAAAACACTGACAGAATCCATGGATGGCAGGCTTTTGAGTGTCCTTGCAAAGAAAGGTGGCTATATTGGTCACTGATTTGTTTTTGTTTTGTTTTTGAATGTCAGAAATGTATATTTGTGAATGTTGAGATGTTATATTGGTTTCACTGGTAAAAATAAATAATTGAAATGGGTATATATTTGTTTTTTGTTAAGTTGCCTAATAATTATGCACAGTAATAGTCACCTGCACACACAGATATCCCCCTAAAATAGCTATAACTAAAAACAAACTAAAAACGACTTCCAAAACTATTCAGCTTTGATATTAATGAGTTTTTTGGGTTCATTGAGAACATGGTTGTTGTTCAATAATAAAATTAATCCTCAAAAATACAACTTGCCTAATAATTCTGCACTCCCTGTATGAGCTGAGGCATTATGAGTATACAGTACATGTGTGTATGATGTGTAATTTGTATGCATTATACACATATGAGCTGAGGCATTATGGTTATAATTTATATACATTTTATGTTCATATTGTATTTTGTATGTCTGAGGAAGGGGCTAATCCCCCAAAAATGTTCGCATAATTGGAATAAAACTTTGAAAAGTCCTGGTGAGTGCACTCTTCATTACTTTCTATTTACCTATCTGCTGCACCCTGGGCATGTGATTTGGATTTCTGGAGTGCTTGTCTACTTTGAATTTTATATATATATATATATATATATATATATATATATATATATATATATATATATATATATATATATATATATATGAGCTGGGCCATTATGGGCAAAGGCATAACTAGAAAACTTAGGCCCCCGGGGGAAGAATCCATGAAGGAACCCCCCCTTAAAAAGTTTGGTTTTTATACATTTAATTGTTCTCTTTTTTGGTTTTTGAACATGTAACAGTAAAATCAAATATGTTAATAATGTCAACTTACACTTAAAATGAGAAAGGGGAGAGAGAGAGGGAGGGAGACACAGGGGAGAGAGAGAGGGAGAGAAACATAGGGGAGAGAGAGAGAAGGAGAGAAACACAGGGGAGAATGAGAGGGAGAGAGACACAGGGGAGAATGAGAGGGAGAGAGACACAGGGGAGTGAGAGAGGGGGAGAGACACAGGGGAGAGAGAGAGGGAAAGAAACACAGGGGAGAGAGAGAGGGAGAGAGACACAGGGAAGAGAGAGAGAGGGAGAGAGACAGGAGAGAGAGAGAGAGGGAGAGAAAGACAGGGGAGAATGATAGGGAGAGAGACACAGGGGAGTGAGAGAGGGAGAGAGACACAGAGAGAAAGGGAGAGAAATACAGGAGATAGAGAGAGAAAGAGATAGAGAGAGAGAGAGAGAGAGAGAGAGAGAGATGGAGGGAGACATGGGAAGAGAGAGAGGGAGGGAGACACAGGGGAGAGAGAGAGGGAGACACAGGGGGGATAGGGAGGGAGGGATAGGTAGTGTGACAGACCCCTCTGTCAACCTCCCTATGGATTATGGATTCAAGCATTATGTTAAGTCATCCTGTGCCCATTATAGGTACAGGGTAAAAATCCAACAGTACTGGAGGGGTTAACTTCACTTTTGAGTAACTGTTAGTTTTGAGTAACTGTATTGTTTTAGTCAGTTGTTGTTAGCAGCTGTTGTTGTTGCACCAGTTTTAAGCAGTGGCTAGAAGCAAAATAAATAGCTGATTTAGACTTAAACTTGGACTGAATTATTTAGACAACATTTTTAAGATGAGGATGTCTCTGCCTAACTAAAATAAATTGTGGATCCTACTGCCTCTCCGCTACAGGTAGGGAGGGAGGGGGAGAGAGGGAGAGAGGCACACAGGAGGGAGGGAGAGAGACACAGGGGAGGGAGGGAGAGAGACACAGGGGAGGGAGAGAGAGAGATACACAGGGGAGGGAGAGAGAAACAGGGGAGGGAGGAGAGAGACACAAGGGAGGGAGGGAGAGAGACACAGGGGAGGGAGAGAGAGACACACAGGGGAGGGAGGGAGAGAGAAACAGGGTTAGAGAGGGAGAGAGAAACGGGAGGGAGGAGAGAGACACAGGGGAGGGAGGAGAGAGACACAGGGGAGGTGGGGAGAGAGACACAGGGGAAGGGGAGAGAGACACAGGGGAGGGAGGGAGAGACACACAAGGGGGAGAGACAAAGGGGAGGGAGAGAGACACAGGGGAGGAGGGGAGAGAGACAGGGAAGGGGGGGAGAGACACAGGGGATGGGGAAAAAGAGAGACAAAGGGGAGGGAGAGAGACACAGGGGAGGTGGGGAGAGAGACATAGGGGAGCTGGAGAGAGACACAGAGGAGGGGGAGAGAGACACAGGGGAGTGGGGAGAGAGAAACAGGGGAGGTGGGGAGAGAGAAACAGGGGAGGTGGGGAGAGAGACACAGAGGAGGGGGAGAGAGACACAGGGGAGCTGGGGAGAGAGACACAGGGGAGGGGGGGAGACACAGGGGAGGGAGGGGGAGGGGGAGGGAGAGAGACACAGGGGAGGGGGAGAGACACACAGGGGAGGTGGGGAGAGAGACACAGGGGAGGGGGAGAGAGACACAGGGGAGATGGGGAGAGAGGCACAGGGGAGGGGGAGAGAGACACAGGGGAGGAGGGGAGAGAGAGACAGGGAAGGGGGGAGAGAGACACAGGGGATGGGGGAAAGAGACACAAGGGGGAGAGACACAGAGGAGGGAGGGGGAGGGAGAGAGACACAGGGAAGAAGGGGAGAGAGACACAGGGGAGGAGGGAGAGAGACACGGGGGAGCTGGGGAGAGAGAGACAGGGAAGGGGGAGAGAGACACAGGGGATGGGGGAAAGAGACACAAGGGGGAGAGACACAGGGGAGGGAGGGGGAGGGAGAGAGAGAGAGAGACACAGGGAAAAGGGGAGAGAGACACAGGGGAGGAGGGAGAGAGACACAGGGGAGCTGCGGAGAGAGACACAGAGGAGGGGGGAGAGAGGCACAGGGGAGGGGGGAGAGACACAGGGGAGGGAGGGGGAGGGAGAGATACACGGGGGAGGGGGAGAGAGACACAGGGGAGGTGGGGAGAGAGACACAGGGGAGGGGGGAGAGACACAGGGGAGATGGGGAGACAGACACAGGGGAGGTGGGGAGAGAGACACGGGGGAGGGGGAGAGAGACACAGGGGAGGAGGGGAGAGAGAGACAGGGAAGGGGGGAGAGAGACACAAGGGGGAGAGACACAGGGGAGGGAGGGGGAAGGAGAGAGACACAGGGGAGGAGGGGAGAGAGACACAGGGGAGGAGGGGAGAGAGACACAGGGGAGGAGGGGAGAGAGACACAGGGGAGGAGGGGAGAGAGACACAGGGAAGGGGGAGAGAGACACAGGGGATGGGGGAAAGAGACACAAGGGGGAGAGACACAGGGGAGGGAGGGAGAGAGACACGGGGGAGGGAGGGGAAGGGAGACACACAGGGGAGGGAGAGACACAGGGGTGGGAAACAGGGTGTGGGGGGGGCACAGGGGGGCTACGGTGGGGGCCGCAGGGAGAAAAAAAGTTAAAAAAAATGTTCTACTGAAGCTGGGGTCCCCCTGATGAGGGAGCTCCTGGGGGCCCGGTCACGATCATTACTGCTGCATCACCAGTAGCTCCGTCCCTGTTTATGGGTATACAGTACATGTGTGTATGAGGTGTAATTTATATGCAGTATATATATATATATATATATATATACTGTTTAGTTTGATTCGCACTCCTTCAAATTATTACCACTGACTCATTAGAGTGATCTGATTTCTAAGTTAATATCAGATCAACAATGTGCTCGGGGGAATTAAGGTTATAAATGATAATAATGAAAAGAGAGTTGTGGGGAACTTGTCCTCACTATAGTTCCCTTTGTCCGGCACCAGAGTATAGTGTTTAAATATCCAACCACTAGTAGTATCATTAGGGGTGTAATATCCCTTTAAATCTCTTAACTCCTAAGTTGTCATATAAAATAACATACAAAATAAAATATAATTCTTATGCTCATATGATTTATTGCTGGCTACTTAAATTAAATATATACAATTTAAACAAACGTGGGCCCACTTAGTTTAGCGCTATGTCCTTGTAGCAATATAATTAAAGTCTAGTTGTAAACAACTTAAGCTGTATCCATAGACTTTGTCATTCCAAATGCTATTCTTACGCCATTCTTCTGCTATATAGCCAATCCTTAATATTGTGGGACTGCAGATGTTCGTTTATAATGTTTGTGCTAAAGGTTAGACTTAACACTCTAGGGGTTATTAGTTATACAGTTCAGTATCTTTTGTGCATGTAAATATAGTACAGAGTGTCTCCTTGAAATGTTGCTTGTGTGTTTTCTGCCGAAAGGAATTAGGGCTTGTGTGTTTAAACTTCCACGCACCTTGCTAGGCATAGATTGCAACATTTGTAACAGTCATTAGAAAAGAATTATACCTTGATTGTAGACTCCGTTTGTCTTTGCTTGATAGATACTTACATGCACTGTCCAAGCGATATTATGTATCAACCCACAACGAGTGTGTCAAACCTTAGCATTATTATTAGACTTCACTCGATAGCCAGCGTGATGTTTGAAGGCTCAGCTGTAGCACTCAGTTTGATTGTGCTCTCAGCTACGCGCATTTCACCCTGACTGGTTGCTTGTTTAGGGCTTCATCCGGCTGCTTTCTCATTGGTCTAAAGTCGGACCTTTTGTACTTTCTAATTGTACTGCCCTTAGGTGAAGTAAAGATACTTTCATATGGCAATATTTACATTATTATTTACATAATTCAATACATTGTTAGTAGGAGTGCAGAGATTTACAGATTTGGTGTCTTATTGTATACTTCTTTACAAATACATTAATTTCCAAAATGTTATCCTTATTATAAGTACTTTCTAATGTAATTATGGCTTTACAATTTATTCTATATTTAATATTTCTTGCTGTTGCAATTTAATGTGGTATTCTTATAGCATGGCTTTCTATAATTCCTATGTAGGTACATAATTAAAATTTCAAATTGATCATTTGATTTAACCTGTTATTATTTCATGTTTTTCATACAATATTGTATTCAATTTCTGTGTTTACAGATTTTATTGCTAAGAGAGGGCTAATCTAACTCATATAATAATCATGATATTTTATAACTTTTTCACTTATTGAAGGAAAGGGGCATAGTTTATTTCTTCCTTAAGGCCTTGTGGTTTCAATGCTGTCAGATCATAGATCCATCTGCATTCTTTTTGTCATAGAATGATATCCAGATTGCCACCTCTTATTGATAAATCTACCTTCTCCAATTCCAAGAATCTTAATGTTTCTGCTTCACTGTAGTGAAAAAGCTTGAAGTTTCTTGCTACTCTACTTGTTTTGACCTCATTTGAGATGTCCCTTTTATGTTCTTTAATTCTTTCTTTCAATTCACGGAAGGTTTTGCCCACATAGTACATGGGGCAACAACAAAATACTAAGTAGATAATGCCCTCACTTCTGCAATTAATTTTTCCTTTTATTTTGTGACAGCTGCCATATTTATCAGCAAAATATGTACCCTGTTGCATATTTTTACAGACTGAGCATTTTTTGCATCTAAATTTTCCATCCTTCTCTTGATGTTTTTGTAACCAATTGGTTTTTAATGTTTCAGTGAAGTGACTCTGCACTAATTTGTCTTTTAAATTTGGAGCTCTACGAGCTGACATTAAAGGTCTATCCCCAACAAAATTCACAATTTCTCTATCGATGGTTAAAATGTGCCAATGTTTCTTTAATATGGCTCGAATATCTTGCCATTTATTATTGAAAATGGAGATGAATCTAACTTTATTTTGTTGTTCTATCTCTTTTTCCTTATAAAGTAATTCATCCCTGTCACTTTTAATGGCTACAGTATATGCCTTTTTTAATATATTCTTAGAGTATCCTCTATCTACAAATCTTTTCCTTAAAGAATGTACCTCATTTTTTAAAGTTTGTGATTCCGTACAGTTTCTTCGATATCTCAAGTATTGTCCCTTGGGAATATTTTTGATCAATGAGGGGGGATGATGGCTATTAGCCCTCAATAAATTGTTTCCTGCTGTTTTCTTCCTAAAAGTACTTGTTATTATTTTGTTGTCTGTCACTGAAATTATTAAATCCAAAAACGTAATTTCTGATTTATCAAAATTATATGTAAATTTCAAATTGTAATTGTTAATGTTTATGTCCTTCATAAAATTATCCAACATTTGTTCTGTCCCTGACCAAAATAATAATACGTCATCTATGAAGTGAAGCCAGTGCCTTATATTAGTGCCCTGGCTTCCCCCATAGACGACGTCTTTCTCCCACTTGCCTAGGTATAGACATGCATAGGTGGGGGCACAGCAAGTCCCCATTGCTGTGCCCCTCACTTGTTGGTAAAATTTGCCTGCAAAAGTAAAGAAATTATGTTCTAGAACAAAGCTGAGTAGTTTACTTACAAATTTTGTGTGTTTAGAAAATTTGTGCCCCCTTTGTTCCAAAAAATATTCACATGCCTCAATACCTCCTTAATGGGGTATTGAAGAATACAGGGATTCTATGTCTATTGCTACCAAGATCCAACTTTCCTCAAAATACATACCCTCAATAATTTTTAAAACATCTTGGGTGTCCTTTACATACAAAGGCAGACTTAAAAGACTAGATCTCAATATGTAATCAATATATTGTGATGCTTTTTCTGTGATAGATCCTTATCCTGAAATAATAGGTCTACCTGGAGGTGGCAGTTTATTCTTATGGATCTTTGGTATTGTATAGAAAGTTGCTAACTTTGGAAATTTTACCTTTAAAAATTCCACTTCCATTTTATTTAACAGACCATCATCTTTCCCCTCCTTGATCAAATTATCCAAAATGTCTTGGTATAATACTGTAGGATTATCTTTAAGAATTATATATTGTTTTCTATCCAATAATTGTTTGGAACATTCATTTAAATAATCAGAAGTTTTTAATATCACTACATTTCCGCCCTTATCGGCCGGCTTTATAGTGATTGTTTTATCATTTTTAAGGGCTTTTAATGCTTTCCTTTCATCTTGTGTTAGGTTGTCTTTATATGCTGTCTCAATGTCTTATTTACTAATATCAGCCTCAACTAGCTTCACAAAGTTGTTTACACATGCCACCTGTGACAGTGCTGGCATGTATAGAGAACTATTTTTAAGGGGAGTATGACCAATTTTCATTGATTGTGTTGTAAACTCTGAGGAGTCCTCCTCAACCAATTCTTCAAGTTGTGCTAATGTTACCCTGTCATGAATATCTAAAGTATCAGTTTTATTTTGATATTTATTACTGAATACTTTTTTTAAAACTATTTTTCTTGCAAACATATGGACATCCTTAACAATTTCAAATTTGTTACATTTATTTATGGGTGCAAAATGTAACCCCTTTTGTAATAAACTAATTTCACTTTCTGTAAGTATTCTATCTGATAGATTTATAACTTCTGATTTTATTTCTGTGACTGCTGATTCCTCAGCGGTTATCTCTGTTGTTTTTCTACAGAATCCTCTCCTGTGTTTTTTGCCCCTTCTCCTTGTCTTCTTGTTCTTCTCCTGAATAAAAAACCTCTTCTGTTGCTATTTCCTCTTCTTCTAAAGTTACTAGAAGTTATACTTGAGGTATCTGATTCTGAGCTACTTGATTGCAAATTAGTATAGTCATATCCCTTTCCTTCCTGATAGTCTCCCCAATCACGTTGGAATTTTCTTTTTTTCCTATATTTAATTTCCTCATGAATCTTTCTCACCTCCATTTTAACTAGATCTATTTGTCTACGGTATTCATCTTGACTTTCCCATTTCTTTTGTGCTAGTTCAATTTCTTTTTTTTCCTGTTCTATTTTCTGTTTTTTTAATTCATTTTCACCCAACATCAATTTCATTCAATTTATTGAACATTCATTGGCATATTCTTCCCATTTTTGTTTAAAATTATCTGTTAAAGGATCATTTTAATTTGTCCCTGTTTTTTTCCTGATTCTAAGACCTCTCAGTATCATTTTTGCCTCTATATATTTAGTTAGGCTTGAAATTTCCCATCTCAGCCTTTGTTCTTTTAATAATTTTTGTTTATAATCTTTAAAGGATTTAAATTGCATTTGTATCTTTATTTGTATTAATTGTCTCTGTAGTAGAGAAAGTTTCTGCCATATCATATTCCCATTCTTGCTCATTGAAAATTGCCATGTTTTGAATCTCTGTATATTCACTTTATATGACCCCCTATTCTAACACCACTAATTTCTTGAAGTGTGCAAAGCAAGAGAATGATCCAATAGTGAATCACACTTAAATAAACTCTTTAGTTTGATTCGCACTCCTTCAAATTATTACCACTGACTCATTAGAGTGATCTGATTTCTAAGTTAATATCAGATCAACAATGTGCTCGGGGGGATTAAGGTTATAAATGATAATAATGAAAAGAGAGTTGTGGGGAACTTGTCCTCACTATAGTTCCCTTTGTCCGGCACCAGAGTATAGTGTTTAAATATCCAACCACTAGTAGTATCATTAGGGGTGTAATATCCCTTTAAATCTCTTAACTCTTATGTTGTCTTATATAAAATAACATACAAAATAAAATATAATTCTTATGCTCATATGATTTATTGCTGGCTACTAAAATTAAATATATACAATTTAAACAAACGTGGGCCCACTTAGTTTAGCACTATGTCCTTGTAGCAATATAATTAAAGTCTAGTTGTTAACAACTTAAGCTGTATCCATAGACTTTGTAATTCCAAATGCTATTCTTACGCCATTCTTCTGCTATATAGCCAGTCCTTAATATTGTGGGACTGCAGATGTTCGTTTATAATGTTTGTGCTAAAGGTTAGACTTAACACTCTAGGGGTTATTAGTTATGCAGTTCAGTATCTTTTGTGCATGTAAATATAGTACAGAGTGTCTCCTTGAAATGTTGCTTGTGTGTTTTCTGCCGAAAGGAATTAGGGCTTGTGTGTTTAAACTTCCACGCACCTTGCTAGGCATAGATTGCAACATTTGTAACAGTCATTAGAAAAGAATTATACCTTGATTGTAGACTCCGTTTGTCTTTGCTTGATAGATACTTACATGCACTGTCCAAGCGATATTATGTATCAACCCACAACGAGTGTGTCAAACCTTAGCACTATTATTAGACTTCACTCGATAGCCAGCGTGATGTTTGAAGGCTCAGCTGTAGCACTCAGTTTGATTGTGCTCTCAGCTACGCGCATTTCACCCTGACTGGTTGCTTGTTTAGGGCTTCATCCGGCTGCTTTCTCATTGGTCTAAAGTCGGACCTTTTGTACTTTCTAATTGTACTGCCCTTAGGTGAAATAAAGATACTTTCATATGGCAATATTTACATTATTATTTACATAATTCAATACATTGTTGGTAGGAGTGCAGAGATTTACAGATTTGGTGTCTTATTGTATACTTCTTTACAAATACATTAATTTCCAAAATGTTATCCTTATTATAAGTACTTTCTAATGTAATTATGGCTTTACAATTTATTCTATATTTAATATTTCTTGCTGTTGCAATTTAATGTGGTATTCTTATAGCATAGCTTTCTATAATTCCTATGTAGGTACATAATTAAAATTTCAAATTGATCATTTGATTTAACCTGTTATTATTTCATGTTTTTCATACAATATTGTATTCAATTTCTGTGTTTACAGATTTTATTGCTAAGAGAGGGCTAATTCTAACATATAATAATCATGATATTTTATAACTTTTTCACTTATTGAAAGAATGGGAATATGATATGGCAGAAACTTTCTCTACTACAGAGACAATTAATACAAATAAAGATACAAATGCAACTGATAATATATTTAAATCCTTTAAGGATAATAAACAAAAATTATTAAAAGAACAAAGGCTGAGATGGGAAATTTCAAGCCTAACTATATATATAGAGGCAAAAATGATACTGAGAGGTCTTAGAATCAGGAAAAAAACAGGGACAAATTAAAATGATCCTTTAACAGATAATTTTAAACAAAAATGGGAAGAATATGCCAATGAATGTTCAATAAATTGGATGAAATTGATGTTGGGTGAAAATGAATTAAAAAAACAGAAAATAGAACAGGAAATAAAAAAAATTGAACTAGCACAAAAGAAATGGGAAAGTCAAGATGAATACCGTAGACAAATAGATCTAGTTAAAATGGAGGTGAGAAAGATTCATGAGGAAAATAAATATAGGAAAAAAAGAAAATTCCAACGTGATTGGGGAGATTATCAGGAAGGAAAGGGATATGACTATACTAATTTGCAATCAAGTAGCTCAGAATCAGATACCTCAAGTATAACTTCTAGTAACTTTAGAAGAAGAGGAAATAGCAACAGAAGAGGTTTTTTATTCAGGAGAAGAACAAGAAGACAAGGAGAGGGGGCAAAAAACACAGGAGAGGATTCTGTAGAAAAACAACAGAGATAACCGCTGAGGAATCAGCAGTCACAGAAATAAAATCAGAAGTTATAAATCTATCAGATAGAATACTTACAGAAAGTGAAATTAGTTTATTACAAAAGGGGTTACAGTTTGCACCCATAAATAAATGTAAAAAATTTGAAATTGTTAAGGATGTCCATATGTTTGCAAGAAAAATAGTTTTAAAAAACGTATTCAGTAATAAATATCAAAATAAAACTGATACTTTAGATATTCATGACAGGGTAACATTAGCACAACTTGAAGAATTGGTTGAGGAGGACTCCTCAGAGTTTACAACACAATCAATGAAAATTGGTCATACTCCCCTTAAAAATAGTTCTCTATACATGCCAGCACTGTCACAGGTGGCATGTGTAAACAACTTTGTGAAGCTAGTTGAGGCTGATATCAGTACATTAGACATTGAGACAGCATATAAAGACAACCTAACACAAGATGAAAGGAAAGCATTAAAAGCCCTTAAAAATGATAAAACAATCACTATAAAGCCGGCCGATAAGGGCGGAAATGTAGTGATATTAAAAACTTCTGATTATTTAAATGAATGTTCCAAACAATTATTGGATAGAAAACAATATATAATTCTTAAAGATAATCCTGCACTATTATACCAAGACATTTTGAATAATGTGATCAAGGAGGGGAAAGATGATGGTCTGTTAAATAAAATGGAAGTGGAATTTTTAAAGGTAAAATTTCCAAAGTTAGCAACTTTCTATACAATACCAAAGATCCATAAGAATAAACTGCCACCTCCAGGTAGACCTATTATTTCAGGACAAGGATCTATCACAGAAAAAGCATCACAATATATTGATTACATATTGAGACCTAGTCTTTTAAGTCTGCCTTACGTAAAGGACACCCAAGATGTTTTAAAAATTATTGAGGGTATGTATTTTGAGGAAAGTTGGATCTTGGTAGCAATAGACGTAGAATCCCTGTATTCTTCAATACTCCATCAAGGAGGTATTGAGGCATGTGAATATTTTTTGGAACAAAGGGGGCAAAAAAATTCTAAACACACAAAATTTATAAGTAAACTACTCAACTTTGTTCTAGAACATAATTTCTTTACTTTTGCTGGCAAATTTTACCAACAGTTGAGGGGCACAGCAATGGGGACTTGCTGTGCCCCCACCTATGCATGTCTATACCTAGGCAAGTTGGAGAAAGACGTCGTCTATGGGGGAAGCCAGGGCACTAATATAAGGCTCTGGCTTCACTTCATAGATGACGTATTATTATTTTGGTCAGGGACAGAACAAATGTTGGATAATTTTATGAAGGACATAAACATTAACAATTACAATTTGAAATTTACATATAATTTTGATAAATCAGAAATTACGTTTTTGGATTTAATAATTTCAGTGAAAGACAACAAAATAACAAGTACTTTTAGGAAGAAAACAGCAGGAAACAATTTATTGAGGGCTAATAGCCATCATCCCCCCTCATTGATAAAAAAATATTCCCAAGGGACAATACTTGAGATATCGAAGAAACTGTACGGAATCACAAACTTTCAAAAATTAGGTAGATTCTTTAAGGAAAAGATTTGTAGATAGAGGATACTCTAAGAATATATTAAAAAAGGCATATACTGTAGCCATTAAAAGTGACAGGGATGAATTACTTTATAAGGAAATAGAGATAGAACAACAAAATAAAGTTAGATTCATCTCCATTTTCAATAATAAATGGCAAGATATTCAAGCCATATTAAAGAAACATTGGCACATTTTAACCATTGATAGAGAAATTGTGAATTTTGTTGGGGATAGACCTTTAATGTCAGCTCGTAGAGCTCCAAATTTAAAAGACAAATTAGTGCAGAGTCACTTTACTGAAACATTAAAAACCAATTGGTTACAAAAACATCAAGAGAAGGATCGAAATTTTAGATGCAAAAAATGCTCAGTCTGTAAAAATATGCAACAGTGTACATATTTTGCTGATAAATATGGCAGCTGTCACAAAATAAAAGGATAAATTAATTGCAGAAGTGAGGGCATTAGCTACTTAGTATTTTGTTGTTGCCCCATGTACTATGTGGGCAAAACCTACCGTGAATTGAAAGAAAGAATTAAAGAACATAAAAGGGACATCTCAAATGAGGTCAAAACAAGTAGAGTAGCAAGACACTTCAAGCTTTTTCACTACAGTGAAGCAGAAACATTAGGATTCTTGGGATTGGAGAAGGTAGATTTAACAATAAGAGGTGGCAATCTGGATAACATTCTATTACAAAAAGAATGCAGATGGATCTATGATGATCTGAAAGCATTGAAACCACAAGGCCTTAATGAAGAAATAAACTATGCCTCTTTCCTTCAATAAGTGAAAAAGTTATAAAATATCATGATTATTATATAAGTTAGATTAGCCCTCTCTTAGCAATAAAATCTGTAAACACAGAAATTGAATACAATATTGTATGAAAAACATGAAATAATAACAGGTTAAATCAAATGGTCAATTTGAAATTTTAATTATGTACCTACATAGGAATTATAGAAAGCCATGCTATAAGAATACCACATTAAATTGCAACAGCAAGAAATATTAAATATAGAATAAATTGTGAAGCCATAATTTCATTAGAAAGTACATTTTGGAAATTAATGTATTTGTAAAGAAGTATACAATAAGACACCAAATCTGTAAATCTCTGCACTCCTACCAACAATGTATTGAATTATGTAAATAATAATGTAAATAGTGCCATATGAAAGTATCTTTATTTCACCTAAGGGAGGTACAATTAGAAAGTACAAAAGGTCCGACTTTAGACCAATGAGAAAGCAGCCGGATGAAGCCCTAAACAAGCAACCAGTCAGGGTGAAACGCGCGTAGCTGAGAGCACAATCAAACTGAGGGCTACAGCTGAGCCTTCAAACATCACGCTGGCTATCGAGTGAAGTCTAATAATAGTGCTAAGGTTTGACACACTCGTTGTGGGTTGATACCTAATATCGCTTGGACAGTGCATGTAAGTATCTATCAAGCAAAGACAAACGGAGTCTACAATCAAGGTATAATTCTTTTCTAATGACTGTTACAAATGTTGCAATCTATGCCTAGCAAGATGCGCGGAAGTTTAAACACACAAGCCCTAATTCCTTGAGGCAGAAAACACACAAGCAACATTTTAAGGAGACACTCTGTACTATATTTACATGCACAAAAGATACTGAACTGCATAACTAATAACCCCTAGAGTGTTAAGTCTAACCTTTAGCACGAACATTATAAACGAACATCTGCAGTCCCACAATATTAAGGACTGGCTATATAGCAGAAGAATGGCGTAAGAATAGCATTTGGAATGACAAAGTCTATGGATACAGCTTAAGTTGTTAACAACTAGACTTTAATTATACTGCTACAAGGACATAGCGCTAAACTAAGTGGGCCCACGTTCGTTTAAATTGTATATATTTCATTTTAGTAGCCAGCTATAAATCATATGAGCATAAGAATTATATTTTATTTTGTATGTTATTTTATATAAGACAACATAAGAGTTAAGAGATTTAAAGGGATATTACACCCCTAATGATACTACTAGTGGTTGGATATTTAAACACTATACTCTGGTGCCGGACAAAGGGAACTATAGTGAGGACAAGTTCCCCACAAATCTCTTTTCATTATTTATATATATATATATATATATATATATATATATACATATATATATATATATCTATATGAGCTGAGGCATTATGGGTATACAGTACATATGTGTATGATGTATAATTTATATGCAGTATATATATATATATATATATATATATATATATATATGAGCTGAGGCATTATGGGTATACAGTACATATGTGTATGATGTATAATTTATATGCAGTATATATATATATATATATATATATATATATATTTATATATATATATATATGAGCTGAGTTTTTATGCATATACAGTACATGTGTGAATGATGTATAATTTATACACATGTACTCTATACCCATAATGACCCAGCTCATATATATATATGTATACTGCATATAAATTACACATCATTCACACATGTACTGTATATCCATAATGCCTCAGCTCATACGTAAATACTGCATATAAATTACACATCATACACACATGTACTGCATAGCCATAATGCCCCAGCTTATATGTATATACTGCATATAAATTACACATCATTCACACATGTACGGTATACCCATAATGCCTCAGCTCATATGTGTATAATGCATACAAATTACACACTATACACACATGTACTGTATACCCATAATGCCTCAGCTCATATGTGTATACTGCATATAAATTACACATCATACACAAATGTACTGTATACCCATAATACCCCAGCTCATATGTATATACTGCATAACCCAGGCTACTTAGTCAATGATATTAAGTAATGATGTTTGTGCCATTAATAATTTCATATATTGAATCATTTTATAATTAACATTGTAACAGGGACATAAAATTGCAAAATGAAAATGTAGTAGTATGTTAGAGCATTTTATCACTACACTGTTTGTTTGCATATAGTTGTTTAGCCCCCGTTGTGTAAAAGCATACCTAGGTAGGCACTACTGGGAAGTAGCTGAAAAACATCTGGTGAGCAAGTGATAGCAAGCAGATGTGTGTAGCCACCAATCCCGCTAGCTCCCAGCAGTGCACTGTTAATACTGAGCCTACCTAGGTATACTTTTCAACAAAGGATATCAATAGAAGGAAATACATTTAATACCAGAAATAAATTGAACAGTTTCTTAAAAGTGCTTGTCCTATCCAAACCATTAAAGTTTAATTTTGACTTTTGTATCCCTTTAATACTGCATTGTAATTACAAATAAGCATCTAGAAATTAGATTCCATTAATACACAAGCAAATAATAGTTTAAAAGTGAGGTTTGCATTTGAACTTTATATTAAAGGGACAATCTAGTCAAAATTAAACTTTCATGATTCCAATAGGGCATACAATTAAGTCTTCTAGTATAGTATGCGCTCCATGCCTCAAACCACACTGCCTTCTCTTACCTTAAAGCGGTCTTCAAGCTGTGTACCTAGTGCCGTAAACCGGAAGTTCCTCCAGGAACAGAGATTCGAAGTTCCAGTGCCTAGGACAAAGGGAGTCCAACCACAGCTCCTTGTAATGCTTGTGGGATATCTCTCTATCAGACCAAACTTAGCCAGTAGTCTTCTTATCCTGGCGTCAAGTGAAATGATAGAAAATATCACAGAGCAGAGTAAGTTAGTGAAATGAGGTAAGCAGTACTCACAGTAGACAGGGTAGTCCTTCAGAGCAATAAGAAGAAGACAGAGAATGGTCAAAACAGGTTGAGTCCGGCAACAGGAAGGCAATCCAACAGTTAAGCAGTTCAGGGGTGAGCCAATAAAAAGAGCAGGAACAGGCGGGTATCTGCATCAAAGGAAATCCAGCATTGTAACAGTTCAGGGGTAAACCAATAGAATGGTCAGACAGGCAGGGTTTGGCAACAATATAGCAATCCAGTAGTTCAGGGGTTAAGCAAGCAGAGTGGTCAGACAGGCAGAGTTCAGTAACAGTATAGCAATCCAGCAATTCAGGGGTAAGCAAGCAGACTGGTCAGACCGGCAGAGTCCAGTAACAGCATGGCAATCCAGCAATTCAGGGGTTAAGTAAGCAGAATGGTCAGACAGGCAGAGTTCAGTAACAGTATGGCAATCCAGTAGTTCAGGGGTTATGCAAGCAGAGTGGTCAGACAGGCAAAGTTCAATAACAGAATAGCAATCCAGCATACAGTAACACAGCACACAGGAGCACACTAATCAACATCTATACTTGGGCAGTGTATGTAAGCACTGCATTTACTTACATAGACTCTAATTCGCGCCAAGTAGCTCAAAGGATCTGGCTTCAGAGGAAGAGACGTGCAGCAATTATCTCATTGCCGCACGCTCACAGGAACTGCTGCATCCCTGGCAAAAGCCAGAGCAGCAACCATCGTGTGACATAGCCCACCCTCCAGAGTTCCCTCTGGGAACCAGAGTCGGCTTCAAAGAATGAGCAGCATGGAATCTGGAGACCAAAGATGGAGCATGCACATCACGGGCAGGAAACCAAGAAAGATCTGCCACAGAGTAACCCTTCCAATGCATGAGATACTGTAGTTGTGTGCGCCTGTATCTGGAGTCCAGGATCTTAGCAACCTCATACTCAGGGTCATCATCAATCAAGAGCGGAGGAGGAGGATGTCAGAGCTGAGTGTATCTGTTCTTGATGTAGGGCTTGAGTAGTTAGATGTGGAAGATTGGGTGTATGCGCAGGGTTCTGGGCAAGGCCACTTTGTAGGACCCAGGGCAAGTCTTTTAAGGACTTTGAAAGGGCTGATAAACCTAGGCCATAATTTGTGACTGGGTTGCATAGACGAATATGTTGAGTAGAGACCCAAACATGTTCACCTACTGAAAAGGCACGAACAGAAGCTCTATGATGATCAGCAAACCTCTTGAATCTGGAGACAGCTGAGCGTAACTGAGAACAAATACGTTGCCAATGAGTAGTGAGGTTAGTAACGTGACAGTCTGCAGCAGGAACCCCTGTGGACTGAGCGGAAAAAGGAAAGACATGAGCTTGGTAGCCTGCTGTGGCTTGAAATGGAGAACATTGTAGAGAAAAGTGCCAAAGAGTGTTCTTTGCCAGCTCAGCTAGGGGCAACAATTCAGACTGATTGGTATGAAGAGAATTAACAAAAGCTCTGAGATAGGCTTCAAGATCTTGATTCACTCTGTCTATCAGCCCATTAGTCTGAGAATGGTAGCCAGAAGACAAGGAAACAGTGGTTACAATCAATTTGCAAAAGGCTTTACAAAAGGTAGAGATGAATTGAGGACCTCTGTCGGAAGCAATATTCATGGGAATGCCATTAAGTTGTACCACATGTAACAGAAAAAGAGATGATAATTCTTGGGCAGATGGTAGTTTCTTTAAGGGTATTAAATGAGCAAGTCTGGAGAATTGATCCACCCAGATGATGGTATGATGGTCAGAAGGAGGGAGGTCTACAATTAAATCCATTGTTATGTGTGTCCAAGGTTGTTTGGGAATGGACAACAGTTGGAGTAAGCCAGGAGGCAAGGATCTAGGAGTCTTATTGGCAGCATAAATCATGCAGGCTTTTACATAATCCTGAGCGTCAGATTTTATGGTAGGCCACCATACATGTCGGGAAAGAAGCTTAAAAGTTCTTGTCAAGCCTGGATGTCCTGAAAGTTTGCTATCATGAGCCCAGTATAGCACAGGGGTGTGAAGGTTCAGAGGTACAAAAAAGATATCAGGAGCCGTGGGGGCTTCAGGAGACTTTCTAGACTGGGCACGTTGCAGTCTTGGAAGTAGAAAGGTTTTAATTTGAGCAACCATCCCGGGAAGGGGGTATGATGTGTTCAATAGGAGCTTCAGAAGAGTCAGTAAACTGATGAAACTGACGGGAAAGGTGTCAGCCTTTTTATTTTTGGTCCCAGGAAGATAAGAGACTACAGAGTTAAAACGGGAAAAGAATAAGGCCCACCTGGCCTGTCGAGGATTGACTCGATGAGCAGTCTCTAGGTACATCAGGTTGTTGTGGTCAGTGAGTATCTGAATGGGATTTGTGGTACCCTCTAGCCAATGATGCCATTCAGTCAGGGCCATCTAAATGGCTAAGAGTTCACGATTACCCACATCGTAATCCCTCTCAGCAGGAGTAAAGCTTTTGGAGAAAAAGGCTACAGGGTGCAACTTGGAGGTTAAAGGATCCATTTGGGTTTAGATTGCTCCAGCTCTTATCTCAGAGGTGTCAACCTCTAATGTGAACTGCAGGTCAGGATCAGGATGGTGGAGCAGAACAAAAGGCTTTTTTCAGATGAGCGAAGGCCTCCACAGATTCAGGAGGCCAATTTTTGCTGTCTCTGTTCCATTTAGTCAACTCAGTGAGTGGAGCAACTGTTTGGGAAAAGTTCTTTATAAACTTACGGTAATAATTGGAGAACCCAAAGAATCTTTGTAGTTTTTTTAATGAGGTGGGTTGAGGCCATTCCAGAACTGCAGTGAGCTTAGAAGGATCTATGTCAAAACCTTCCTTTGAGATGACATAGCCAAGGAACTGGATCTGAACTTGATCAGACTCACAATTCTCCAGTTTGGCTACCAGAGAATTGTCTCTGAGTCAAAAAAGTACCTGTTTCACATGTTCATGATGCTCCTCAAGGGTAGAGGAGAAAATAAGGATGTCATCCAGAAAGACGATGACAGTGCGATTGAGGAGGTCACAGAAGACATTGTTGACAAATGCTTGAAAGATTGCAGGGGCATTACACAGCCCAAAAGGTATTATGAGGTATTTGTAATGCCCGGATCTCGTGTTGAAGGCAGTTTTTTATACATGTCCTGGGAAGAAACAAATAAGATTGTACATCACATGTAGATCCAACTTAGTGAAGTAGTGAGCAGTTTGCAGCGAATCATTAGGTTCAGTGATTAAAGAAATAGGATAGTGATTCTTGATAGTAATGTTGTTTAGGGCTCTGTAGTCGATACATGGTCTGAGTCCACCATCCTTCTTACTGATGAAAAAGAAGCCAGCTCTGGCAGGAGAAGAGGAAGGGTGAATAAAACCTTTAGCTAGGTTATCTTGTATATAATCCCCCATGGCCTTGGTTTCAGCTTTGGAGAGAGGATAAGGAATTATCCCCTTTAGGAAGTGGGGCTCCAGGAAAGAGGTCAATTTTGCAGTCGTACGGACAGTGGGGTGGCAGCACATCAGCTGCTTTCTTTTCAAACACATCTGTAAAATCTGCATATACTAAGGGAAGACTTGAAGGGGTCAGTAGACTGGCTATGAGGATGTGGTGCAGAGGAGTAACCTTAGCCAGGCAGGAGTGGAAGCAGGATATACCCCAGGAGGCCCTCAGTCCAGTCGAATTGCGGTTTGTGTATACGAAGCCAAGGAAGACCAAGGATGACAGGCTGTGCCAGGGAATTAATGACATCAAACTGCAACTGTTAGGTATGAAGTACTCCCACAGTCAGAGTTAGGGGTGCTGATTCAAAATGGATTCATCCTGATCCAAGGGGAGTGCCATCCAGAGTAGTTATTTTGAGACATTTTTTTTTTCTGCAGTAGAGGCAACCCTGACTGAATCATAAAACGGTGATCAAGAAAAATTCCAGCTGCCCCTGACTCAATGAAGGCTTGAGTGTGGACAGAATTCAGAAATTAAGGGTAACAGGTACCAGGATCCGAGAGTAGTGAGGGGATTTAGTAAGGACCATGCTTAGAGTTACCCCAGTTTTATCCTCTAAGCATTGGCTTATCCCGGCAGAATATCACAGTTCTTTAGTTGGTGTGAGTTATAACCACAATAGAAACACAGTCTCAATCTCCTTCTTCTCTTTCTTTCAGTTTCTGTGGGCTTGAGGGAGGAGGGATCCATGGGTTCCTCTATAGAGGTATCTGGGGGTTCTGAAGAGGAAGAGTATAGTCTAGAGACCGGACGAGAGGGAAGGGTTCTATGAGTTCAGAATATTTATGATTAAACAACTAAAAATCTATGCGCTGGTGGTAGATAATACTTCACATAAAAATCAGATACCCCAAGTCATCTGAATAAATAGTTTTAGTAGCAGTTATGATTGTCTTATATGTGTGCGCCTGTGTGCAAACACTGGCTTAATATCTACCAAATGACAATGGTCTTAGTAGTATTTGTATTTCTATGTCTATGTTTATATAAATAAATGTATAGAAAAAACGTTTTTTACTTTTCATAGAATAATATCTTAAAATTATTAAGTTCTAATTCAAAAATAAAAATAAAAAATAATAATAAAAAAAAATATACAAAGATTATTGGTTAAAAATAATATTCTTTTATTAGAATCAATATAAAACAGTCAGTCGAAATTGCTTAATCTTAAAGTGGTTATGTGAGAAAGTTGGTACCAACCAATTGTATTGAGGTGTAGCTAAAATTAGTATATGATATATGTGTGTAAAATTAGCAAGTCCAGTTTATACCTTGGTAGGTATTTAAAAATACTTTTTGTAAAAGATTTGGCTTTTCGCTACTAAAATGCACCAAAGGTAGAAAATAAGGTATAATTGGTAGAAATACAGTTGTTAGAGATCGTTGTTGAAGACAACTATTGACACCTGGTTCAACAATAGGTGTTTATTTTCAGCCTTTTTGAAATAAGCCTTTTTGTGATATGACCAAAAGATTTAGGCTAGGTGTTTGAGCCGTTTTCTGTATGTCACAGTAATTATATCACAATAGTTATTGAACACTTAGTTTGTCTTTTGCGATATTATTAATCAACAGACTTTGAATAAGGTACCTTATTTGCTGTTCCAAGTCATATAAGAAGGTTCTTGCGTGTCCAAATGAGGTATAGATGAGAAACCTTCTTTGTCCTTTCAAAGTTTCTAGGAGCGCTTGTTGCAGCGTGTATGTCTCCTGTGAAAGTTGCCTCTGTCACTTCCGTGTCCGGTCTTGACACGCCCACCAAATGCGAGATTGACAGATAGGTAAAGAGCAAGGTTTCTCCAGTGCAGTGTAAGCAGTCTGTATCTATGAAAATTCTTTAAAAACTAAAAAACGTTTTTTTCTATACATTTATTTATATAAACATAGACATAGAAATACAAATACTACTAAGACCATTGTCATTTGGTAGATATTAAGCCAGTGTTTGCACACAGGCGCACACATATAAGACAATCATAACTTCTATGAGTTCAGTCTCTCTCAGCTTGTTTCTCCTGAAAGCAAGAATCTAGACTGATACAAAGTGTTATGAATTCCTCCAGGGAAGAAGGAACATCACGATAAGTAAGCTCGTCCTTGATGCGCTCATGCAAGGCCACCTTGAGAGCACTGCCATCCCAACTGGTCTCAAATGCCAAGGTGCGAAACTCGATGGCGTATTGTGCCACAGACCTGTTCCTCTGGCAGAGATCCAAGAAAAAGTACTCTACAGCAGAAGCATGGCCGGAGGTCCCAAACACAGACGATAACGCAGAAATAAAGGTATCAGCATTGTTCAGGACGAGAGTGCTCTGTTCCAAAAGGGAAGAGACCCAGGCTAGGGCCTTGTCTTTCAATAAAGAAATTATAAAAGTGACCTTTGACTGATGAGACTGGAAGGTGTGAGAATCATTGCGAAAGTACAGCCTGCACTGGTTGAGAAAACCCCTACAGTCGGTAGTACCATCAAACCTGTCAGGTAATGGTATCCGGGGTATATTTTCAGAAGCAGGGAAAGAAGCTGCAGCACGAGCAGCAGGGACAGGTTGTGTAACAATAGGAGCAGCTTTCTTCTCTGCAACCAGTGAGGAGAGCATAGTGGTTATATCCTCTAGTTTAGAATCCACACTCTGCTTTATGGTATGGGTTCGCAGCATCTGTCCCTGAAGAGTGACTGCTCTTGTTACCTCATTTGGGTCCATGGCCCAGGTATAATGTAATGCTCGTAGGATATCTCTCTATCAGACCATTCTTGGCCAGTAGTCTTCTTATCCCGGTGTCAAGTGGAATTATAGAATATATCCCAGAGCAGAGTAAGTTAGTTAAATGAGGTAAGCAGTACTCACAGTAGACAGGGTAGTCTTTTAGGGCAATAAGAAGAAGACAGAGAATGGTCCAGAAACAGGAAGGCATTCAAGCAGTAAAGCAGTTCAGGGGTGAACCAATAGAAAGAGCAGGAACAGGCGGGTATCAGCATCAAAGAAAATCCAACAGTGTAACAGTTCAGGGGTAAACCAATAGAATTGTCAAACAGGCAGGGTTCGGCAACAATATGGCAATCCAGTAGTTCAGGGTTTAAGCAAGCAGAGTGGTCATACAGGCAGAGTTCAGTAACAGTAGGACAATCCAGCAATTCAGGGGTTAAACAAGCAGAGTGGTCAGACAGGCAGAGTTCAGTAACAGTATGGCAATCCAGCAGTTCAGGGGTTAAGCAAGCAGAGTGGTCAGATAGGCAGAGTTTAGTAACAGTATGGAAATCCAGCAGTTCAGGGGTTAAGCAAGCAGAGTGATCAGATAGCCAGAGTTCAATAAAAGAATTGCAATCCTCAATAACAGAATAGCAATCCAGCATACAGTAACACAGCACCCAGGAGCACACAAATCAACACCTATACTTGAGCAGTGTATGTAAGCACTGCATTTACTTACATAGGTGCCAATTCGTGCTAAGCAGCTCAAAGAATCCGACTTCAGAGAAAGAGACGTGCGGCAATGATGTCATCTCTGTCAACAGGCAGAACTGCAACCCCCGCGTCCCTGGCAACAGGCAGAACAGCAACCCCAGCATCCCTGGTAACAGGCAGAACAGCAACCCCCGCATCCCTGGCAACAGGCAGAACAGCAACCCCCGCGTCTCTGGCAACAGGCAGAACAGCAACCCCCGCGTCTCTGGCAACAGCCAGAGCAGCAACCGCTGTGTCCCTGGCAACAGGCAGGGCGGCGCAGTAAGCGGTGTGACACTCCCAAGTGAAAACTTCAGCAACACAGATATAGGAAATCCCAGCACTCGGACTCGAATACAAAAAATGGGCTCAATTCAGAAAATAGCAATTAAAAGCAAAGCTATTACATGGTAAAAATTTAAATTTTACTTTTGTATCCCTTTAATACTGCATTGTAATTACAAACAAACCTCTAGAAATTAGATTTCATTAATACACAAGCTAATAATAGTTTAGGGAGGTTTGCATTTTAACTTTATATTAAGGGGACAATTAGTCAAAATTAAACTTTCATGATTAAAATAGGGCATACAATTAAGCCTTTAAAGACCTCCTGTTATCTCAGTGCATTTTGACAGTTTTTGACAGTTAGACACTGCTAGTTCCTGTGTGTTATATAGATAACATTGTGCTCACTCCCGAGGAGTTATTTAAGAGTCAGCACTGATTGGCTAAAATGCATGTCTGTCAAAAGAACTGAGATAAGGGGGCAGTCTGCAAAGGCTTAGAAGCAAGGTAATAAAAATGGTAAAAATAGTTTTAATATAACTGTGTTGGTTACGCAAAACTGGGGAATGGGTAATAAAGGGATTATCTATATTTTTAAACAATAAACATTCTGGAGTAGACTGTCCCTTTACTGTGAACTGAGCACGTACAATAACTGTGGGCATGCCAAGAAATCAACAGGTCCAAGGTACAGAATGGAACGTTTAACAATCCTCTGAAAGCTTCTAAAAAGTGGTTTCTGATTGATTGTAATAAATGGCAGGATATGGGGGACTTAATACAATTTATGCTCTGTTGAAGTTTTCAAATGTTCTGGAATGGATTTGAATGCAGACACCTAAAGAAAACTCCCGTGATGCGCATTGTAAAGGTATTTTAATTTATTAGGGTTACAACCCAGAGAACGAAAAATGGATTGTTTTGGTTTCAAATAATTGAAAGTTCATTGTCTTAAATGTATTTTAAAATGGAAAAGGTTTGATGTCTAACTACACAAACATCGGGCAACCAAGGCAAGGCAAATAACACCAACAGGAGTAAACATGCATAAGATAAACAAGAAAAAAACTACCAAGCAAAAGTGACATCAAATATTTAAGAAAGAAAAACAAGAATCAATATTTAACACTGGTGTTGGAGACGTAAGAAGGAAAAGATATAATGGCATTCAGGCCCAGAACGGCTTTTTCAATAAGATTCAGATTGATTATAGACAGACAGATAGATAAACCTACATTGTATGGGCAAAAATAAAAGACAAACAAGGGCTGCCATAAAAAATAAATAAAGAAGAGTCTGATTCATTATTATGTTGTGTAGGTTGCGTCGTATTTCGACCAATAATGCTCATTTTGTGCAGGTAGTTTATCAATGTCTTCCCTGGTCCCTGAGGGAGATATCTGTGGTCAATACTCATATAATCCTGCGAGAGGGGAGGGGGGCTTGTTCATTATCTGTTCAGTTATTGTCTTTACAGAATCCTGTTTTGTTGTGATGAACTGGGGGTTTGCTCCCCAGTAAATCAACAGTCTGGGGGATACAACGTAAAGCAATCGGACCCCAGTTGCTTTAAAGGGACAGGCAAACTAAACTTTCATGATTTAGATAAAGTCTACAATTTAAAAAAAAAAAAGAAACTATTCTATTATCAAATGTACCTCTTGGGGGCTGATTTATCAAGCTCCGTATGGAGCGTGATGCCCCTGTTTCTGCGCAAGTCTTCAAGCTCGCCGGAAACAGAAGTTATGAAGCAGCGTTCTAAAGACCGCTCCTCCATAACCTGTTCGCCTGCTCTGAGGCAGCAGACAGAAATCAACCTGATCGAATACGATCAGGTTGATTGAGACCCCCTGCTAGCGGCCGATTGGTCCGCGAATATGAAGGGGGTGGCATTGCACCAGCAGTTTACAAGAACTGCTTGTGCAATGATAAATGCAGAGAGCGTTTGCTGTTGGCATTTATCGATGTGCAGCGGACTTGATACATTACATCTTATCATGTCCGCTCACACTATGATAAATATACCCCATAGTCTCTTTATGAGAGCATACTGACGTATGCTCATGTGTCTTCAACACTAGACAGCTGCAGTGTATGTAACAGTCTTTATAACAATATTAAACATATGGGGCTAGATTTCGAGTGGAGTGTAAATTTTCACTCCCCCGAATGCTTTATCTGCACTCAACATTTCTTAAGATCAAGCACCCAGTTGCGGATGTATTACAGATCACAAGTAAGTCTCTTTCCGCACTGACGGTGGCATCTTCGCGCAGAAAAAAAGTCTTTACAAAGTTGCAAACACAGGATTATGGTTCAAGGTTAATGGAGCCTTGTTTTGAACAAAAATAATAACAGCTGCCAGCTCGTGCACAGGATTGCAATGAGATTTATTATGTATTTCTATACATATGTACTGTATATTGGTATTTATATGTGTATACATGTCTATCAATACATATATATGCATATAAATACACCTGACATCTCATATCTGTGAGCCCTTATAACTTTTTATTGCATAGTGTAACTGTACTTATTAATGTATTTTTGATGTGTTTTGCAACACTTTTTATTCAAGCGCAGCAGTTAGGAGCTTTGAAGTCGCTGTAATCATTTTAGCATAAATCGCAATTGCGCTCACATGTTCACATTTACTTTCTACTTGTATTACAGTCGGAACTTAACTTGCATGCAAAACGGCAACAAAAACCCTATATGATTTGCGCACAAATGATAGCGCCCCATTCGTAATCTAGCCCATAGTAGCCAAAGCACACAATAACAGAAGTACATTTCTTTATTTAATTTTAAGCTCTGTTTTAATTATCCCTTTAATAATAGCTGATCTGCAAACTTTTTATGTACGGTTATATGTTGTGGTTCCTTGTACTTAGTGAGCAGTAGCTAAACGTAGGGTGTTATGGGGCTATGAGTAGTGACAACTCGTGGAACAATTTCTCCAACATTGGTGTGTCCGGTTCACGGCGTCATCCTTACTTGTGGGATATTCTCTTCCCCAACAGGAAATGGCAAAGAGTCCCAGCAAAGCTGGTCACATGATCCCTCCTAGGCTCCGCCCACCCCAGTCATTCTCTTTGCCGTTGCACAGGCAACATCTCCACGGAGATGGTTAAGAGTTTTTTGGTGTTTAAATGTAGTTTTTATTCTTCTATCAAGTGTTTGTTATTTTAAAATAGTGCTGGTATGTACTATTTACTCTGAAACAGAAAAGGATGAAGATTTCTGTTTGTAAGAGGAAGATGATTTTAGCAGACAGTAACTAAAATCGATTGCTGTTTCCACATAGGACTGTTGAGATGAAGTAACTTCAGTTGGGGGAAACAGTTAGCAGACTTTTCTGCTTAAGGTATGACTAGCCATATTTCTAACAAGACTGTGTAATGCTGGAAGGCTGTCATTTCCCCTCATGTGGACCGGTAAGCCATTTTCTTATTCAAAAACAAACAGAATATAGGGCTTATTATGGGCTAAAAAAACTGGTAGACATTTTTATGGGCTAAATCGATTGCTTTATTTGTGCATATTATTCAAATTTAGGCTAACAATTGACATTTATAATCTTGGGGAACGTTTATAAAACGGCAGGCACTGTATTGGACACCTTTTTCAGTCAGGGGGCCTTTCTAGTCATAGACTAAGCCTCATTTTCGCGCCATTAATGCGCAGTTGTTTTTTGAGAACAGGGCATGCAGATGCATGTGTGTGGATCTAAGAATCTCTTAAAAAGCTTTTAGAAGGCGTCATTTGGTATCGTATTCCCCTCAGGGCTTGGTTGGGTCTTAGCAAAGACTATATCTGGGACTGTATAGGGGTTAAATTGAAAAACGGCTCCGGTTCCGTTATTTTAAGGGTTAAAGCTCTGAAATTTGTTGTGCAATACTTTTAAGGCTTTAAGACACTGTGGTGAAAATTTGGTAATTTTTGAACAATTCCTTCATACTTTTTCACATATTCAGTAATAAAGTGTTTTCTGTTTGAAATTTAAAGTGACAGTAACGGTTTTATTTTAAAACGTTTTTTGTGCATTGTTGACAAGTTTAAGCCTGTTTAACATGTCTGTACCTTCAGATAAGCTATGTTCTATATGTATGAAAGCCAATGTGTCTCCCCATTTAAATTTATGTGATAATTGTGCCATAGCGTCCAAACAAAGTAAGGACAGTACTGCCACAAATAATGATATTGCCCAAGATGATTCCTCAAATGAGGGGAGTAAACATGATACTACATCATCCCCTACTGTGTCTACACCAGTTATGCCCACACAGGAGGCCCCTAGTACATCTAGTGCGCCAATACTTATTACCATGCAACAATTAACGGCTGTAATGGATAACTCCATAGCAAATCTTTTATCCAAAATGCCTACTTATCAGAGAAAGCGCGATTGCTCTGTTTTAAACACTGAAGAGCAAGAGGACGCTGATGATAATTGTTCTGTCATACCCTCACACCAATCTGAAGTGGCCATGAGGGAGGTTTTGTCTGAGGGAGAAATTTCTGATTCAGGAAAAATTTCTCATCAAGCTGAACCTGATGTTGTGACATTTAAATTTAAATTAGAACATCTCCGCGCACTGCTTAAGGAGGTGTTATCTATTCTGGATGATTGTGACAATTTGGTCATTCCAGAGAAATTATGCAAGATGGACAGGTTCCTAGAGGTTCCGGTGTCCCCCGACGCTTTTGCTATACCCAAGCGGGTGGCGGACATAGTAAATAAAGAGTGGGAAAAGCCTGGCATACCTTTTGTTCCTCCCCCTATATTTAAGAAATTATTTCCTATGGTTGACTCCAGAAAGGACTTATGGCAGACAGTCCCCAAGGTCGAGGGGGCAGTTTCTACTCTAAACAAACGCACTACTATTCCTATCGAAGATAGTTGTGCTTTCAAAGATCCTATGGATAAAAAATTGGAAGGTTTGCGTAAAAAGATTTTTGTACAGCAAGACTACCTTCTACAACCAATTTCATGCATTGTTCCTGTCACTACGGCAGCGTGGTTCTGGTTCGAGGAACTAGAAAAGTCGCTCAGTAGAGAAACTCCATATGAGGAGGTTATGGACAGAGTTCACGCACTTAAATTGGCTAACTCTTTTATTTTAGATGCCGCTTTGCAATTAGCAAAATTAGCGGCGAAAAATTCAGGGTTTGCTATTGTGGCGCGCAGAGCGCTTTGGCTAAAGTCTTGGTCAGCGGATGTGTCATCCAAGACAAAATTACTTAACATTCCTTTCAAAGGTAAAACTTTATTTGGACCTGATTTGAAAGAGATTATTTCAGACATCACTGGGGGAAAGGGCCACGCCCTTCCACAGGATAGGTCTTTTAAGGCTAAAAATAAGCCTAATTTTCGTCCCTTTCGCAGAAATGGACCAGCTTCTAATTCTGCATCCTCTAAGCAAGAGGGTAATGCCTCACAACCCAAACCAGCCTGGAAACCAATGCAAGGCTGGAACAAGGGTAAGCAGGCCAAGAAGCCTGCCACTGCTAACAAGACAGCATGAAGGAGTAGCCCCCGATCCGGGACCGGATCTGGTGGGGGGCAGACTCTCTCTCTTTGCTCAGGCTTGGGCAAGAGATGTTCAGGATCCTTGGGCGCTAGAAATAGTTTCTCAAGGTTATCTCCTGGAATTCAAGGAACTACCCCCAAGGGGAAGGTTCCACAAGTCTCACTTATCCTCAAACCAAATAAAGAGACAGGCATTCTTACATTGTGTAGAAGACCTGTTAAAGATGGGAGTGATACACCCAGTTCCAATAAAGGAACAAGGAATGGGATTTTATTCCAATCTGTTCGTAGTTCCCAAAAAAGAGGGAACGTTCAGACCAATTTTGGATTTGAAGATCCTAAACAAATTTCTCAGGGTACCATCGTTCAAAATGGAAACTATTCGAACGATTCTACCCACCATCCAGGAAAGTCAATTTATGACTACCGTGGATCTAAAGGATGCGTACCTACATATCCCTATCCACAAGGAACATCATCAGTTCCTAAGGTTCGCTTTTCTGGACAAACATTACCAGTTTGTGGCTCTTCCATTCGGATTAGCCACTGCTCCAAGGATTATCACAAAGGTGCTAGGGTCCCTTCTAGCGGTTCTAAGACCAAGGGGCATTGCAGTAGTACCTTACTTGGATGACATTCTAATACAAGCGTCGTCCCTGTCAAAGGCAAAGGCTCATACGGACATCGTTCTAGCCTTTCTCACATCTCACGGATGGAAAGTGAACAAAGAAAAGAGTTCTCTGTCCCCGTCAACAAGAGTTCCCTTCTTGGGAACAATAATAGATTCCTTAGAAATGAGGATTTTTCTGACAGAGGTCAGAAAATCAAAACTTCTAAGCTCTTGTCAAGTGCTTCATTCTGTTCCTCGTCCTTCCATAGCGCAGTGCATGGAAGTAATAGGATTGATGGTTGCAACAATGCACATAGTTCCTTTTGCACGAATTCATCTAAGACCATTACAACTGTGCATGCTCAAACAGTGGAATGGGGATTATACAGACTTGTCTCCAATGATTCAAGTAGATCAAAAGACCAGAGATTCACTCCGTTGGTGGCTGACCCTGGACCATCTGTCCCAGGGAATGAGCTTCCGCAGGCCAGAGTGGGTCATTGTCACGACCGACGCCAGTCTAGTGGGCTGGGGTGCGGTCTGGGAATCCCTGAAAGCTCAGGGTCTATGGTCTCGGGAAGAATCTCTTCTCCCGATAAACATTCTGGAACTGAGAGCGATATTCAATGCTCTCAGAGCTTGGCCTCAACTAGCAAAGGCCAAATTCATAAGGTTCCAATCAGACAACATGACGACTGTAGCTTATATCAATCATCAAGGGGGAACAAAGAGTTCCCTAGCGATGAAAGAAGTGACCAAAATAATTCAATGGGCGGAGGATCACTCCTGCCACTTGTCTGCGATCCACATCCCAGGAGTGGAAAATTGGGAAGCGGATTTTCTGAGTCGTCAGACATTTCATCCGGGGGAGTGGGAACTCCATCCGGAAATTTTTGCCCAAATAACTCAATTATGGGGCATTCCAGACATGGATCTGATGGCGTCTCGTCAGAACTTCAAGGTTCCTTGCTACGGGTCCAGATCCAGGGATCCCAAGGCGACTCTAGTAGATGCACTAGTAGCACCTTGGACTTTCAACCTAGCTTACGTATTCCCACCGTTTCCTCTCATTCCCAGGCTGGTAGCCAGGATCAATCAGGAGAGGGCCTCGGTGATCTTGATAGCTCCTGCGTGGCCACGCAGGACTTGGTATGCAGACCTGGTGAATATGTCATCGGCTCCACCATGGAAGCTACCTTTGAGACAGGACCTTCTTGTTCAAGGTCCATTCGAACACCCAAATCTGGTCTCCCTCCAACTGACAGCTTGGAGATTGAACGCTTGATTCTATCAAAGCGTGGGTTTTCAGATTCGGTGATAGATACTCTGGTTCAGGCCAGAAAACCTGTAACTAGAAAAATTTACCATAAAATATGGAAAAAATATATCTGTTGGTGTGAATCCAAAGGATTCCCATGGAATAAGATAAAAATTCCTAAGATTCTCTCCTTTCTTCAAGAAGGTTTGGAGAAAGGATTATCTGCAAGTTCCCTAAAGGGACAGATCTCTGCTTTATCTGTCTTACTACACAAAAGACTGGCAGCTGTGCCAGACGTTCAAGCATTTGTTCAGGCTCTGGTTAGGATCAAGCCTGTTTACAGACCTTTGACTCCTCCCTGGAGTCTAAATCTAGTTCTTTCAGTTCTTCAAGGGGTTCCGTTTGAACCCTTACATTCCATAGATATTAAGTTACTATCTTGGAAAGTTTTGTTTTTGGTTGCAATTTCTTCTGCTAGAAGAGTTTCAGAGTTATCTGCTCTGCAGTGTTCTCCTCCTTATCTGGTGTTCCATGCAGATAAGGTGGTTTTGCGTACTAAGCCTGGTTTTCTTCCTAAAATTGTTTCTAACAAAAATATTAACCAGGAGATAGTTGTACCTTCTTTGTGTCCGAATCCAGTTTCAAAGAAGGAACGTTTGTTACACAATTTGGACGTTGTCCGTGCTCTAAAGTTCTATTTAGAGGCTACTAAAGATTTCAGACAAAAATCTTCCTTGTTTGTTGTTTATTCTGGTAAAAGGAGAGGTCAAAAAGCGACTTCTACCTCTCTTTCCTTTTGGCTTAAAAGCATCATCCGATTGGCTTATGAGACTGCCGGACAGCAGCCTCCTGAAAGAATCACAGCTCACTCCACTAGGGCTGTGGCTTCCACATGGGCCTTCAAGAACGAGGCTTTTGTTGACCAGATATGTAAGGCAGCGACTTGGTCTTCACTGCACACTTTTGCCAAATTTTACAAATTTGATACTTTTGCTTCTTCGGAGGCTATTTTTGGGAGAAAGGTTTTGCAAGCTGTGGTTCCTTCCGTTTAGGTGACCTGATTTGCTCCCTCCCTTCATCCGTGTCCTAAAGCTTTGGTATTGGTTCCCACAAGTAAGGATGACGCCGTGGACCGGACACACCAATGTTGGAGAAAACAGAATTTATGCTTACCTGATAAATTACTTTCTCCAACGGTGTGTCCGGTCCACGGCCCGCCCTGGTTTTTTAATCAGGTCTGATGAATTATTTTCTCTAACTACAGTCACCACGGTATCATATGGTTTCTCCTATATATATTTCCTCCTGTCCGTCGGTCGAATGACTGGGGTGGGCGGAGCCTAGGAGGGATCATGTGACCAGCTTTGCTGGGACTCTTTGCCATTTCCTGTTGGGGAAGAGAATATCCCACAAGTAAGGATGATGCCGTGGACCGGACACATCGTTGGAGAAAGTAATTTATCAGGTAAGCATAAATTCTGTTTTTGTGCATTGTTGACAAGTTTAAGCCTGTTTAACATGTCTGTACCTTTAGATAAGCTATGTTCTATATGTATGAAAGCCAATGTGTCTCCCCATTTAAATTTATCTGATAATTGTGCCATAGCGTCCAAACAAAGTAAGGACAGTACTGCCACAAATAATGATATTGCCCAAGATGATTCCTCAAATGAGGGGAGTAAACATGATACTACATCATCTCCTACTGTGTCTACACCAGTTTTGCCCATGCAGGAGGCCCCTAGTACATCTAGTGCGCCAATACTTATTACCATGCAACAATTAACGGCTGTAATGGATAACTCCATAGTAAATCTTTTATCCAAAATGCCTACTTATCAGAGAAAGCGCGATTGCTCTGTTTTAAACACTGAAGAGCAAGAGGACGCTGATGATAATTGTTCTGTCATACCCTCACACCAATCTGAAGGGGCCATGAGGGAGGTTTTGTCTGAGGGAGAAATTTCAGATTCAGGAAAAATTTCTCATCAAGCTGAACCTGATGTTGTGACATTTAAATTTAAATTAGAACATCTCCGCGCACTGCTTAAGGAGGTATTATCTACTCTGGATGATTGTGACAATTTGGTCATTCCAGAGAAAATATGCAAGATGGACAGGTTCCTAGAGGTTCCGGTGCCCCCCGACGCTTTTCCTATACCCAAGCGGGTGGCGGACATAGTAAATAAAGAGTGGGAAAAGCCCGGCATACCTTTTGTTCCTCCCCCTATATTTAAGAAATTATTTAATATGGTCGACCCCAGAAAGGACTTATGGCAGACAGTCCCCAAGGTCGAGGGGGCAGTTTCTACTCTAAACAAACGCACTACTATTCCTATCGAAGATAGTTGTGCTTTTAAAGATCCTATGGATAAAAAATTGGAAGGTTTGCTTAAAAAGATTTTTGTACAGCAAGGCTACCTTCTACAACCAATTTCATGCATTGTTCCTGTCACTACGGCAGCGTGGTTCTGGTTCGAGGAACTAGAAAAGTCGCTCAGTAGAGAAACTCCATATGAGGAGGTTATGGACAGAGTTCACGCACTTAAATTGGCTAACTCTTTTATTTTAGATGCCGCTTTGCAATTAGCAAAATTAGCGGCGAAAAATTCAGGGTTTGCTATTGTGGCGCGCAGAGCGCTTTGGCCAAAGTCTTGGTCAGCGGATGTGTCATCCAAGACAAAATTACTTAACATTCCTTTCAAAGGTAAAACTTTATTTGGACCTGATTTGAAAGAGATTATTTCAGACATCACTGGGGGAAAGGGCCACGCCCTTCCACAGGATAGGTCTTTTAAGGCTAAAAATAAGCCTAATTTTCGTCCCTTTCGCAGAAATGGACCAGCCTCTAATTCTGCATCCTCTAAGCAAGAGGGTAATGCCTCACAACCCAAACCAGCTTGGAAACCAATGCAAGGCTGGAACAAGGGTAAGCAGGCCAAGAAGCCTGCCACTGCTAACAAGACAGCATGAAGGAGTAGCCCCCGATCCGGGACCGGATCTGGTGGGGGGCAGACTCTCTCTCTTTGCTCAGGCTTGGGCAAGAGATGTTCAGGATCCTTGGGCGCTAGAAATACTTTCTCAAGGTTATCTCCTGGAATTCAAGGAACTACCCCCAAGGGGAAGGTTCCACAAGTCTCACTTATCCCCAAACCAAATAAAGAGACAGGCATCCTTACATTGTGTAGAAGACCTGTTAAAGAGGGGAGTGATACACCCCGTTCCAATAAAGGAACAAGGAATGGGATTTTATTCCAATCTGTTCGTAGTTCCCAAAAAAGAGGGAATGTTCAGACCAATTTTGGATTTGAAGATCCTAAACAAATTTCTCAGGGTACCATCGTTCAAAATGGAAACTATTCGAACGATTCTACCCACCATCCAGGAAAGTCAATTTATGACTACCGTGGATCTAAAGGATGCGTACCTACATATCCCTATCCACAAGGAACATCATCAGTTCCTAAGGTTCGCTTTTCTGGACAAACATTACCAGTTTGTGGCTCTTCCATTCGGATTAGCCACTGCTCCAAGGATTTTCACAAAGGTGCTAGGGTCCCTTCTAGCGGTTCTAAGACCAAGGGGCATTGCAGTAGTACTTACTTGGACGACATTCTAATACAAGCGTCGTCCCTGTCAAAGGCAAAGGCTCATACGGACATCGTTCTAGCCTTTCTCACATCTCACGGATGGAAGGTGAACAAAGAAAAGAGTTCTCTGTCCCCGTCAACAAGAGTTCCCTTCTTGGGAACAATAATAGATTCCTTAGAAATGAGGATTTTTCTGACAGAGGTCAGAAAATAAAAACTTCTAAGCTCTTGTCAAGTGCTTCATTCTGTTCCTCGTCCTTCCATAGCACAGTGCATGGAAGTAATAGGATTGATGGTTGCAACAATGGACATAGTTCCTTTTGCACGAATTCATCTAAGACCATTACAACTGTGCATGCTCAAACAGTGGAATGGGGATTATACAGACTTGTCTCCAATGATTCAAGTAGATCAAAAGACCAGAGATTCACTCCGTTGGTGGCTGACCCTGGACCATCTGTCCCAGGGAATGAGCTTCCGCAGGCCAGAGTGGGTCATTGTCACGACCGACGCCAGTCTAGTGGGCTGGGGTGCGGTCTGGGAATCCCTGAAAGCTCAGGGTCTATGGGCTTTTGGAAGAGTCTCTTCTCCTGATAAACATTCTGGAACTGAGAGCGATATTCAATGCTCTCAGAGCTTGGCCTCAACTAGCAAAGGCCAAATTCATAAGGTTCCAATCAGACAACATGACGACTGTTACTTATATCAATCATCAAGGGGGAACAAAGAGTTCCCTGGCGATGAAAGAAGTGACCAAAATTATTCAATGGGCGAAGGATCGCTCCTGCAACTTGTCTGCGATCCACATCCCAGGAGTGGAAAATTGGGAAACGGATTTCTGAGTCGTCAGACATTTCATCCGGGGGAGTGGGAACTCCATCCGGAAATCTTTGCCCAAATAACTCAATTATGGGGCATTCCAGACATGGATCTGATGGCGTCTCGTCAGAACTTCAAGGTTCCTTGCTACGGGTCCAGATCCAGGGATCCCAAGGCGACTCTAGTAGATGCACTAGTAGCACCTTGGACTTTCAACCTAGCTTACGTATTCCCACCGTTTCCTCTCATTCCCAGGCTGGTAGCCAGGATCAATCAGGAGAGGGCCTCGGTGATCTTGATAGCTCCTGCGTGGCCACGCAGGACTTGGTATGCAGACCTGGTGAATATGTCATCGGCTCCACCATGGAAGCTACCTTTGAGACAGGACCTTCTTGTTCAAGGTCCATTCGAACACCCAAATCTGGTCTCCCTCCAACTGACGGCTTGGAGATTGAACGCTTGATTCTATCAAAGCGTGGGTTTTCAGATTCGGTTCAGGCCAGAAAACCTGTAACTAGAAAAATTTACCATAAAATATGGAAAAAATATATCTGTTGGTGTGAATCCAAAGGATTCCCATGGAATAAGATAAAAATTCCTAAGATTCTCTCCTTTCTTCAAGAAGGTTTGGAGAAAGGATTATCTGCAAGTTCTCTAAAGGGACAGATCTCTGCTTTATCTGTCTTACTACACAAAAGACTGGCAGCTGTGCCAGATGTTCAAGCATTTGTTCAGGCTCTGGTTAGGATCAAGCCTGTTTACAGACCTTTGACTCCTCCCTGGACTCTAAATCTAGTTCTTTCAGTTCTTCAAGGGGTTCCGTTTGAACCTTTACATTCCATAGATATTAAGTTACTATCTTGGAAAGTTTTGTTTTTGGTTGCAATTTCTTCTGCTAGAAGAGTTTCAGAGTTATCTGCTCTGCAGTGTTCTCCTCCTTATCTAGTGTTCCATGCAGATAAGGTGGTTTTGCGTACTAAGCCTGGTTTTCTTCCTAAAGTTGTTTCTAACAAAAATATTAACCAGGAGATAGTTGTACCTTCTTTGTGTCCGAATCCAGTTTCAAAGAAGGAACGTTTGTTTCACAATTTGGACATTGTCCGTGCTCTAAAGTTCTATTTAGAGGCTACTAAAGATTTCAGACAAACATCTTCCTTGTTTGTTGTTTATTCTGGTAAAAGGAGAGGTCAAAAAGCGACTTCTACCTCTCTTTCCTTTTGGCTTAAAAGCATTATCCGATTGGCTTATGAGACTGCCGGACGGCAGCCTCCTGAAAGAATCACAGCTCACTCCACTAGGGCTGTGGCTTCCACATGGGCCTTCAAGAACGAGGCTTCTGTTGACCAGATATGAAAGGCAGCGACTTGGTCTTCACTGCACACTTTTGCCAAATTTTACAAATTTGATACTTTTGCTTCTTCGGAGGCTATTTTTGGGAGAAAGGTTTTGCAAGCTGTGGTGCCTTCCGTTTAGGTGACCTGATTTGCTCCCTCCCTTCATCCGTGTCCTAAAGCTTTGGTATTGGTTCCCACAAGTAAGGATGACGCCGTGGACCGGACACACCAATGTTGGAGAAAACAGAATTTATGCTTACCTGATAAATTACTTTCTCCAACGGTGTGTCCGGTCCACGGCCCGCCCTGGTTTTTTAATCAGGTCTGATGAATTATTTTCTCTAACTACAGTCACCACGGTATCATATGGTTTCTCCTATATATATTTCCTCCTGTCCGTCGGTCGAATGACTGGGGTGGGCGGAGCCTAGGAGGGATCATGTGACCAGCTTTGCTGGGACTCTTTGCCATTTCCTGTTGGGGAAGAGAATATCCCACAAGTAAGGATGACGCCGTGGACCGGACACACCGTTGGAGAAAGTAATTTATCAGGTAAGCATAAATTCTGTTTTTTGGAAAAAGAAATCCTCACTTTATATTGCATATATAACCACATGTGATTGTGTTATACCCTACCCGAGACTCTGTTCAACATTATATGTTACTGTTTTTGTGATAACTGTTATTAAGTAAAATGTATTTCTTATGTTTTGTAAAATACTGCATAATGCATCTTGGTGCCCAGAGTTAATTCAGTTATCTGTCCCCAATCCTAATTATGTCCCCAGACACCAAGATGCCAGGGATTGTGGGTGGGAAACTGA
>NC_069504.1:24021992-24139492 GCF_027579735.1 Bombina bombina
GTCCCTTAACTCATGTGACCGTGATGTTGGTAACACATTCAAAGCATCATTTGCAATTCTACTTACCCTCACATTCGAAACACTCATAGGTTCAGCTTGTGCATTCACACTAGAATTCCCCAACTGCGCCACAGCGCGTGCATTCATATTGAGACTCAAAGGATCAGCCTGTGCATTCATACCAGACATCCCTAACTGCGCCACAGCGCGTACATTCATGTGGGGTGATGTCGCACTACTTGGCTGAGAATCTGCCCTAATTTGCTGAGAATGTAACCTATTGTGCTGAACTGCGCCATTAGCTTGCCCCTGTGCGGTATGCTGCTGCGCCGCAATAAGCTGACCCTGAGCGCTATGCTGGCGCGCCAACTTAACTTGTCCCTGAGCCTGGGCGTGCTGACCCTGCGGTTCAATCGCACTTATTAGCCCTCCTGGATTGAAATCTGATTGAGAATCTATCGCCCTGGTTCTCGCTAACATGCCCCTACCTAAGGGGTTCAACCTGTTAGCTCTCGTTGAAGCCCCCCTTCTACTTTTAAGGCCTTTATGCGTGACCCCGCTAATTGGATCCTGAGCCCTGCTGCCAGTAAATTGCAACCTGGTATTAATGCGAGATGGCGCCTTCCGTTGCCGAACTTGAGGACCCCTTCGGCCCCATAACCCACCCCCGGCCGCCATCCTCTCATGGTGCTCACCTTCCTGGAGCTGCAGAGGATGCGACCGTTCCCGCGAAGTCCCGACGCTGAAACCGGAACCGGAAGTGGATGGGCGCGTGACCGGAACTTCCGGTTGCGCACTTACCATTGGACCCTGAGGACCCGCGGCCTGGTTTGGAGGACCGGACACCGACGCCGCGTGAAGCTGGAGCAGAGGACCCGCCGGAGAACCTGGAGGACCCGACGGAGGAGCCTGCATACCCGCCGGGGACATCGCCGCAACTAAAGACGCCAGGATGGAAGACACCGCCGAGACCGCCGACGGAGGAATCGCGGACATGAGGGAGGATACCGCTACTTCAGGTAAGCCTTGTTGCGGTGTGGAGACGGGCTGGGGGTCTAATGATGGCAGAACAGGGGCTTGTTGCGCAGGCGAAAGCACCACAGAAGCGGGCCCAGCTCTTGAGAGGGCATGCTGCGCCGGCGCCGAGGCCAAATTTTCAGGGGCATCTGCGGGGGTTAATAGAGAGGGGCCCCGTGTAATGGCTAAATCTGCCTCAGTGCCTGCACTTGCACCACGTGTTGAGCCCCTATCTAACCTGGGCCTAGCTAAAGGGGTAATTGAGGTTTCAACATAGGCCTCAACCGGTACATGTGAAGCTGCCGAAGGTGGACTGGAAGCCTGAGGCCTAGCCTGAGGGCCAGTTGCTTGGAGACAGGCTGATTGCTCATCCGGCCTAGCCATTGCCACTGAGGCATAGGCTGAATCGTCTCCTTCCACCCCCTCACCTGCTGCATGTATATCTGACCTGCTAACAGTGTGACTCATAATGTTTGTCTGTGCTATACTAGTACTAGGCCTAGTCTCAGTAGTATATTGTGTAGGTGGAATTATGTCATCTAGCTCTTCAATGTCATCCAGTGTACTTATCTGTTTTTTCTGTTTTCCAGATCCAGGTTTCTCAAACACCAACTCGTGGAAGCGCTGAGGAGGGAGTTTAGATCGTCTGGATCGCTGCATTGTTCACAGAAATGAAGAATTACCCTGAACAATAACAGAAAGAACTCGTCTGCACCGGATTCCAGGAAGAAGAGGGCCAGGAAGCTGATGATCCCCACTTTTAAGGTGAGTAGTGGGCCCCTCCCTTGCATGCAACATTGTTGCAACTAACTTCCCTAGCCAGCCCTCTTCTCCTATCTCTCCCTACGGCTTTAACCCTTAGCTTTGCTCCAGGCCCAATTGTGCCCTACACTGCCTTTTGCTCCAACATTTGACTTTTCTTGGAGACAGCGCATCTCATTTCTTTTTTGCTATTTTGTTCACTAGCGGTTGGGAATACCGCTTTTGGATCTGCTGCCTCAATTGCTCCTCCTACCACGGACACAGGTTCTCTCTCTTTCTTACTCACGTCTAGCTCCCAGCCTCCCACCCAAGTGCCTTGCAACGTCAACGTCATAGGAGACGCGCCAGGAGGTGCATCACACTACGCACACAACCGAATCTCTGCACACGCAAGGAAGGACACACAAGCTGCACCCCCTGGAAGGGTCTTATCGCCAGTCCGTGAGGAAGTACAGAGTGCGTCCAGGCACCCCACCAGACCAGTGGAGGATAAGAGAAATGGCTTACAAGCACTACTATAGTAACTTGTTGTTGATTACTTACTGACACCTAGGCTGTAGAGGAACGTGTTAGACACCAAAGGAACTTTCCTAGAGAGAGATGCTGTGCGCCCTAGGATTTGGACATTATTACTATTCTGACTGTTTGCCCATCATACACGGATATTTATTGGAACACACACACCCCTAGTAGAGATCTCTAATATATACTCACAGAGACTAAGGGGTCCTGTTTATAACTGAACACCCTGTTTTTTGTGTATTAATAAATATCTCTATAGCCTGCTTTATATTTTAATACTGTATAGATCAATTGATAGATATAACTGGTCATAGGTTATATTCAGTTCCTACATAAATATAATCAATGTGTGTATAAAGATTAACTGCTCAGAATTTAGAAATATTTTATATATAATATTAAATAAGCAATAATAATAATGTATATATATATATATATATATATATATATATATATATATATAGACAGCAGACAGGCCAACACTCACGGTTAACATTTCATCCACCCAGGGTGCCAAAGTTACCTTTAATGTAACATTTCCGGGTGTTACCCCCATCGTCAGACTATACAAAATAACAATACACAACCTACTTACCACAGTGCCTTTTAAACTAACCTAAGTGATACAGTTCCAGGCCAACACCTGTGATGCCACTCCCACAATCAGCAATCAACAGGTGTAGACCCACACTGCCCTCCAAGTGTATGTGACTACCTAATCCTACAAACAATAACTAAAAGTGAACACCAGGGCCTCCATTACATATGCAGCGTCGCCCGCAAAATCCTCCGCCGCAAGATTTTACGCGATTTTGATATTACATATACGGTGTAGCATACAAGTTACGCGCGTATATTTCACCCGTCGCTCGCAATTATTACTCCCATAGGCTAACATAGAACCGCGTCGCAAATCGGTATCCAATATCCAGCGCAAGGACTTACGTGGCGAAAATGGAGAAATCTTACTCCATTTTTACCTTGCCATAAAAAGCAGCCGTAGCAGGCCTTGCGCTGAGTATGGGAGCACCGTAACTCCCGAAAATGCCTGCAAAAATAAACTAACACCTAACTAACACCTAACGCACCTACCTGTAAACCGCAATCCCCCACCGCAATAACTATTAAAGTCTATTAACCCCTAAACCGCCATAGCCCACAACACAATAAAACTAAACCCTAACCTAACCCCCCTAACCTACCCCCCCCCTAAATTATCTTAAATTACCTAATTTACAAAATACTAAAGTTACTATTAAATATAAAAAAAATTACACTACTTTTAAAATACAAATAAACTAAGTATAAATTAAAGGGGCAGTCTAATCAAAATTCGCTTTAAGCAAGAATTACGGAAAATAAAAACATCTAAGATTACAGAAAATTAAAAATTAATTTACAAAATTTTAAATAAATTACACCTAATCCCTATGAAAATAAAAAAGCCCCCCCAAAATAAAAACACCCCCTAATCTAATCAACTACCAGTAGCCTTTAAAGGGTCACTAAACCCAAAATTTGTCTTTCATGATCAGATAGTGAAGACAATTTTAAACAATATTCCAAACTACTTCTATTATCTAATTTGCTTCATTCTTTAGATAGTTTTTGCTGAAGAAATAACAATACACATGGGTGAGCCAATCACACAAGGCATCTTGTGCAGCCACCAATCAGCAGCTACTGAGCCTATCTAGATATGCCTTTCAGTCAATGATATCAAGAGAATGAAGCAAAATAGATAATAGAAGTAATTTAGAAAGGTGTTTAAAATTGCATGCTCTTTCTACATCATGAAAGAAAAAATTTGGGTTTCATGTCCCTTTAAAAGGACTTTTTGCAGGGCATTGCCCCAAGATAATCAGCTCATTTGCAAAAAAAATACACACAGCCCCCCCTACCAGTAAATCACTTCACCCACCAAACCCTTCCAAAAAAAATACTAACGCTAAAAACACTAAACTACCCATTGAACTGAAAAGGGCATTTGTTGGGCATTTCCCTTAAAAGGGCATTCAGCTCTTTTGCTGCCCACCCTATCTAAATAAAATAAATCCCCCCAAAAAACCCTTAAAAAACCCTAAGTCTAACCCCTAAGTGGTCCTCACCTGTCCTGAAGTTCAGCGGAGAAGGTCCTGTTCTTCTTCTTCTTCTTCCAAGCGGCAACCTCTTCTTTCTTCTTCCAGGAACCAGCCGGCACGGAGCAGAGGGCGGAGTTGAAGACCGGCGACGCTGGAACTGAAGACCGGCAACCGCGGAGCCATGGAGCGTGGAGGATCCTCTTCATAGATCTCCGCCATACACTGAATAGGAATTCAAGGCACGCAATTAAAAATGGCGTCCCTTGAATTCCTATTGGCTGATTTGAGCCTTCAAATTCAAATAAGCCAATCGGATGATAGCTACTGAAATCCTATTGGCTGTTCAAATCAGCCAATAGGATTTCAGTAGCTCTTATCCTATTGGCTGATTTGAACAGCCAATAGGATTTCAGTAGCTATCATCCGATTGGCTGATTTGAATTTGAAGGCTCAAATCAGCCAATAGGAATTCAAGGGACGCCATTTTTAATCGCGTACCTTGAATTCCTATTCAGTGTACGGCGGAGATCGTATGAAGAGGATCCTTCATGCTCCATGGCTCCGCGGTCGCCGGTCTTCAGTTCCAGAGTCGCCAGTCTTCAACTCCGCGCTCCGCGCCGGCTGGTTCCTGAAAAAAGAAAGAAGAGGTCGCCGCTTGGAAGAAGACTTCACCGCCAGGAACAGGACCTTCTCCGCTGAACTTCAGGACAGGTAGGGATTAGACTTAGGGTTTTTTAAGGGTTTTTTGGGGGGATTTATTTTATTTAGATAGGGTGGGCAGCAAAAGAGCTGAATGCCCTTTTAAGGGAAATGCCCAACAAATGCCCTTTTCAGGGCAATGGGTAGTTTAGCGTTTTTAGTGTTAGTATTTTTTTGGGGGGTTGTTTGGTGGGTGGGGGGGATTACTGGTAGGGGGGGCTGTGTGTATTTTTTTTGCAAAAGAGCTGATTATCTTGGGGCAATGCCCTGCAAAAAGTCATTTTAAGGGCTACTGGTAGTTGATTAGATTAGTGGGTGTTTTTATTTTCATAGGGATTAGGTGTAATTTATTTAAAATTTTGCTTTTCTGTAATTCTTGCTTAAAGGTACAGTCTACTCCTGAATTTTGATTAGACTGCCCCTTTAATTTATACTTAGTTTATTTGTATTTTAAAAGTAGTGTAATTTTTTTTATATTTAATAGTAACTTTAGTATTTTGTAAATTAGGTAATTTAAGTTTATTTATGGGGGGTTAGGATAGGGGGGGGGTTAGGTTAGGGGTTAGATTTATTGCGTTGTGGGCTATGTCGATTTAGGGGTTAATACTTGATTAGGTTTATTGCGTTGTGGGTTAATGGTGGATTAGGGGTTAATATTTTTAATAGGTAGTTTGCAATGTTGGGGTTGGCGGATTTAGGGGTTAATAATTTAGTTATTACTTGCGGTGTGGCTTTGATGGCGGATATAGGGGTTAATAGTTTAAATAGGCATACTGCGTTGTGGGGGGTTGTCGGTCTAGGGGTTAATACATTTAACATTAGTAATGAGAGGGGGTGATTGCGGATATAGGGGTTTTACGTGTCAAGCTTATTTTTGGGAGGCATGTTAGACTTTTACGGGAGATTTGGTATTTTCTTTACTTTTCTTAGGCGTCGGCAGTTTCTAAAGTGCCGTAAGTCACTGGCGACTCCAGAAATTTTATTTACGCTCATTTCTGGACATCGCTAGTTTATCAGACTTACGGCACTTTATGAACTGCCAGCAGGGTTTATGTAATACCCCGATGTACGAGGTGAAATTACGGACGGCACAGTTTCACACGCTTGCGCCGAAACCTGCGCCGTATATTTGATCACGCCCCAGGTGCCCTATCTTAATAAAAGAACCACAAAGCAAAAATGAATACATAACATTGCTCATAATAGGTTAGAGGAGAGGAAAAGAACATTTTGGGAAACTGTGATATTAGTCCCTGATAAGCCATATGTGCTTTTATCTGCTTACAGCCTGTGGGTGGTTGCCATAGCAATCAAAACTAGCAACAATGGCCCCCATTACTGAGTAAGGCTTGATATGGCCTATCAAAGGTACTGCAGCATGAATGAGCGCCTAAAGTGTGCCAATACAACCTATTGTTGCCAAAGCTCCTAAGTATGTGTCTTAGTAACAAGAACTAACACAAGAACCAAGAGGAAACTTAAATCAAAAGAAAGAAAAGAAAAGAAAAGTGAAAGAAGAGTAAATAAAAAAGGATAAGCAGAGAACAAAGACAAACACAGATACTAAGTGTAAATACATGTATAAGGAGGGTCATAGAACTAAAAGATAATCAAGACATAGTTGCCATGTAACTTTACAGAAAACAATGCCAGTCTAGATGAACATTAAGGCCATTTGGGGCCAGGGTGTCCATTCTGTGGGTCCACCTAGCTTCTCTTTGCAGAAGATTTTTCCCTCTGTCCCAACCACTAGATAAAGGTGGTACGTGGTCGATGATAGTGTATTTTAAATCAATCACTGTATGTCCTTTTTGGACAAAGTGTCTTGCCACTGGTTGGTCCAATGTTCCCTTCAGGATGGCCATACGTATAGACGATCTGTAGTTGGCCATTCGTGTCCTCAAATCATCAGTTGTTTTCCCAACATAATACAGGTCACAGGTTCAGTAGAGTAGGTATACAATGTATGCGGTTGTGCACGTCAGGCGATATCTATGTTTATATTTCATCTTCTTGGTAGGATGAGTGAAGTAAGGTCCTGTCTGTAAGGTGCTGCAAGAAGGACTTCTTCTGATAGCAAGGACAGGGGTCTGTCTTTACCAGCATGTCTCTTAGTGATGTGGCTCTTCGAAAGCCCATGCGTGGTGGTACCATATTCTTGAAAGGCAACGCTGGATCACTCTTCATGATGTCCCAGCACTTGCTAAAAGAATCTCTAAGGCATGATTTATCACTTGTGTACTTTGTCACAAAAGTGAGTTGTTCCTGTAGTCCATGAGTTTTGGGGGTGTCCATCTCCATCAGCTGTTGATCAAGGATCCTCAAGAGGTACCCTCTGTCCTGGAATATTTTATACATTTCTTCCATCTGTTGTTAGGCTCTCTCCTCATCCAAGTTGTTTCTTTGGACCCTTTTGAATTGGGACTTAGGCAGGGATCTCTTGAGCGATATCCCCATAGTGTCTAGTGTATTAATATCGCATACTTCCTTAAAATTCAATGTGGAATCTCTATTAGTGGTGGGAACAACAGCAGTTAGTGCCAAGGATTGTTGCTCATAAGTAGTATCCTTGGATTGACTGTTAAAGTGTTTTTGTAAAGTAAGATTGCGAATCAATCTATTAATATCAAGTATGGTTTTAAAGAGGTCAAAAGAACAAGAAGGGGCAAAATTCAAGCCATAACTCAGAACTCTTAAGTGTGAGTCAGACAATGTACAGGATGAGAGGTTTATCACATTATTTACTGGTATTTTGTGTTCTTGTTCCCTCTCAGTGTGTATCTCCCTTGTTTCTACTGTCCTATCCCAGTTTTCTCTGTTAGTTTGTAAAAAACCTGTTCGAAGACTCTCCGATCTTCACCTGAATTGCTCATTATTTCATTAGTACTAGTCTGGGGGATACTGGTAACATATTTAGAGACAGTAGTTTTGGGTCTGACTACCCGATTACTAGTGTTTGGTGTAGGTGGAGGGCAAGCAATGGTTACCTGTTTCTGAGTATTTTTCAAAATACCTTTAATCATCTTAGAGGTGTTTTCAATATCTGAGTTGCCCACATCCTCACCTGACTCTACTTCACTTCCAGATGCACCTGAGCATCAGCCAATAGGATTTTTTACCCTTTAATTCCGATTGGCTGATAGAAATCAGCCAATCGGAATTCAAGGGATGCCATCTTGGATAATGTCCCTTAAAGGTAACCTTTAGTGTATGGCTGGGACCTTATGAAGAGGAAGCTCCGCGCCGGATGACTTGAAGATGGAGCCGCTACGTGTCGGAAGGATGAAGATAGAAGATGCCGTCTGGATGTAGACTTCTGCCCGCCTGAAGGACGACTTCTTGCCGCTTGGATGAATACTTCTCCTGGCTTCGTTGAGGACTTCTTGCTGCTTGGATGAAGACTTCTCCCGGCTGGATGAGGATGGATGTCCAGTCTTCAAAAACTGTAAGTGGATCTTCAGGGGTTAGTGTTATTTTTCTTAAAGGCAAAGCCCATCCAAATTCCCTTTTCAGAGCAATGGGGAGATTAGGTTTTTTAGGTAGGTTTTTATTTTGGGGGGGGGGGGGGTTGGTTGTGTGGGTGGTGGGTTTGTTTGTATTTTTTTTTTACAGGTAAAAGAGCTGATTTCTTTGAGGCAATGCCCTGCAAAATGCCATTTTAAAGGCCATTGGCAGTTTAGTGTAGGCTAGGGTTTTTTTTATTTTATTTTGATAGAGCTATTAGATTAGGTGTAATTAGTATAAATATCTCATCATTTCTTTTTTATTTTGTGCAATTTAGTTTTGTTTTTTTTGTAATTTAGTTAATTGTATTTAATTAATGTAATTTATTTAATTATAGTGTAAGGTTAGGTGTTAGTGTAAGACAGGTTAGGTTTTACTTTACAGGTACATTTGTATTTATTTTAACTAGATAGCTAGTAAATAGTTAATAACTATTTACTAACTAGTCTACCTAGTTAAAATAAATACAAACTTGCCTGTGAAATAAAAATAAAACCTAAGATAGCTACAATATAACTATTAATTATATTGTAGCTAGCTTAGGTTTTATTTTATAGGTAAGTATTTAGTTTTAAATAGGAATTATTCAGGAATTCATTGTAATTTTTATTTAGATTTATTTTAATTATGTTCAAGTTAGTGGGTGTTAGGGTTAGACTTAGGGTTAGGGGTTAATAACTTTAGTATAGTGGCGGCGATGTCAGGGGCAGCAGATTAGGGGTTAATAAATGTACTGTAGGTTTCGGCGATGTTGGGGGCAGTTGATTAGGCATTAATAGGCATTAATAAATGTAGGTAGGTGGCGGCAATGATAGGGGCGGCAGATTAGGGGTTATAAAGTGTACTGTAGGTGGCGGTGATGTTGGGGGCAGCAGATTAGGGGTTAATAAGTGTAATGTAGGTGTCGGTGATGTCGGGGGCGGCAGATTAGGGATGTTTAAACTCTGGGTTTATGTTAGGGTGTTAGGTGTAAACATAAATTTTCTTTCCCCATAGGAATCAATGGGGCTGCGTTACGGAGCTTTACGCTCATTTATTGCAGGTGTTAGGCTTTTTTTTAGCCATCTCTCCCCATTGATGTCTATGGGGAAATCGTCCACGAGCAAGTAAAACCAGCTCAAAGCAGCGCTGGTATTTGGGTGCGGTATGGAGCTCAATGGAGCTTAACGCTGCCATATTGCCTGCTAATGCTGGGTTTATGAAAACCTGTAGTAGCAGCGCTATAGGGAGGTTAGCGGTGGAAATAACTTGCAAGTTAGTACCAAGCCGCTCATTACGCGTAATCTAGCCATGCATTTGTGTGTGTATGTACTGTATATGTATTTATAACTATGTGTATTTGTGTATGTATGTATGTATGTATGTATGTATGTGTTTGTGTATGTACTGTATATGTATGTATAGACGGTCCATCTGTGAGAATGGTTGAATATACAAAAATGTTTAAAGAATTGTAGTTTCTACCATCTACATGATAAATTATTCCTGCTGAGATCTAAATACACATAGGACAGCTATGCTGGCTAACAAAGACACATGTCTTACATTGTAACTCTTAAATTCATTTTAACCCCTTGAGTGCTAACGACGGCTCTGAGCCGTCGCAGAGTTTCTCACTCAGGTGTTAATGATGGCTCAGAGCCGTCACTAGCACTCTCCCACCTTGAGGGAGATCTGGGGGCACCCACCCGCTCCTACCCTGGCGATCATGCCTGTAGAGTGACAGAAATCGCCGGGGCTTCCTGTTTTGCGTGGTGATGTCACGCGTAATGACGTGATGACGTCACCGCGCAACTTTATGTAAAAAAGACAATGGACAATATAGGGAAAGGGGGCATGCTGCTTAGAAGCCTGTATCTCAGGCATCTAAGCAGCTACAGACCCCCAAGACCCACCATTAGAAAGGTAATCGCCTAACCTTTCCAATGGTATATATTTCCAGTAAAAAAATAAAATGTAAAATTAAAAAACCCTCAAATGTGCTTAGCACCCAGGTGGGAAAGTGCTTAACGCTCAAAGGGTTAAAGTACTTATGTTTAAATCTCAAACATTAAATATGTGCCTTAGACTGTGTTGGATGTCTGTGTGTGTATCTGGAGAAATGCAATTCAGATTGTGGAGGATTGGATAACAATTGTAAGAATTACATTTTAAAATATGTAACATATTTATATATTTTTTTCTGACTTCCAGACATCTAAAGGACAAATTGGGATACATATGCTGAGTTAATAAATAACAATACAGTCAATTTAAAATGTACAATGTTAGTAACATATGCACGTGTGGTCATCCCATAGATCGTGTAATATGTTTTACACAATCAGAAAGTGGTGTACTGAATGTGAAATATGCTGTGTTTTTATCTGAATATAAGAACATAATCAAATACAACTTTAAATGGAATTTAAGATAATAATATGATCACTAGAAACATGCTTGTATTTGGTGTTGGAATAATCAGAAAAAATGACATTATACTATTCCATCTATAATTAAAATTGTAAGTGATTAATGCAAAAAGTTATAGTATGTTAAATAATCACTTTATAGGGAGATATTTGGATTAGCAGTGATTGATGGTGAGACTGTGCTTGCTGGTTGTCTGCGGCCCCCTAGGGGATTGGAACTGGTATGACAGCCAAATAAATTGTCTATTAGAACACATACTGAGCCATTCAAGGAGGCGTCTCCCAGGTAACCAATGAAAGGGACAAGCACCGGGGGCGAATCACAGACAAGCTTCCGAAGGGTCTATTATATAGTTTCACCAATGATTAAGATAATATAAGCTGAATGCAAGAGGAAAAAAAGGGGCGGCTGACTTTTTGCTGAACTCTGGACTGATAACTTGCTGCGTTGGGATACAGTATTTTTTTTTTTCAAAAGAGCTTTATTATAAAATAAAATTGCAAGTTACATCAGTAGTATCACACACATAATAATTATCTTTCAACATAGTCATATTGCATAGTCATCTATTTTGGGGTTGTAGTGGATACACTGCGTGATCATCTTCGCTCTAAGTTTTTCATTTTTTCCTTTTAACAATTTCTATAATATTAAGTTAACAATTTTAAAATTCTTAACCGGGACATATTTGTCCCTAACACAAGTTGAAAAAAAGAAATAGAAACATTATTAACAGATATAATTAACCAAGATACTCTACGGCCCTTTACTCTGTCATCTTTCATGTAATACCTATTATTGGGCCAATGGGGTAAGAAGGAAAGACTAAGGGGGGGGGAGAAGGTGGAGGGGGGAAGGGGTTTAGAAGAAGAGAGAGAGGGGAGGAAGAAAAAAAAAAGGGGGTTTTGGTCAGTCACTCAGCCATTGCAGCTTCCCACTTTGCTATCATCAGCTCATAAGTTGTTACCTTATCCTGTTCCCAATAATGTCTTTTATCTAAGTTTAGGGTAAGTGTAACCTGGGACATCCAGTTGTTAAGTGTAGGGGTCAGTGCCGATTTCCACCTCTGGGGGATAAGTGCTTTTGCGCTGTTTAGAAAGATTATGAGGAGTGACATGAGTGGTGCCTCATCAATTTTGGGCAAGTGGTGGAATAGTAAAATTTCTGGTCTTGTGGGTAGTGAGATTGAGAATTTACGTTTAATAAAATCCAAAACCGCAGTCCAAAATGGGGTAATCCTATCACAGTTCCACCATATATACAGGAGGTCAGCCTCCTCTCCACAACCCCTCCAACACATCCCATTGGTCTTTTTATAAATTTGCCGAATTCTGGTGGGGGTCAAATACCATCTTGAAAGAAATTTAAAATTAATTTCTTGAGTGTTTGCAGATATGGAAGACATCTTGTGTAAGTGGAAAATCGACCCCCAGTCTTTGGAATCTATAGGTGTGCTTAAGTCTAAATTCCATCTATATACATATGATGGCATATCATCATTAGGCGTCATTAACTTATATAATTTGCACAAAATGTGTTTTGCGTGTGCTCCTGCATGCATATACTCTCAAATGCGGTAAGTCGCCTAGTCATATAGGGTCTCTTAGTATGTGTGTGTATAAAGTGGGCAACCTAGGCATACGAGAACCATGATGTGAAAACTGAGTCCTCCATTTCCGACAATTCATCTTGCGGGATCATTTTGCCTTCCCTAATCAAAGAGCCAATGGCTCTTCTCCTAATGTGGGTGTGCGCCGTGTTGGCATGGCAGTCTCTGAATAACGGAATCTCAGGATTCCCAATGAAAGGTGACAAGGGAGATGGGACGGATGATATATGCGATGAGGTGTTTAATAATTTTTCCCACTGGTTGAATAATTCATAGACAAGGGGGTAGCTTTTGATTAGTGTAGGCCTGTATTGTTGTGGGAGCCAAGCAAGTGCTCCCACGTTTTCAACATTCAGGATGTCTGCATCCAGTTGGATCCATTGTTTTTGATCCGACAGCGAACACCATTCCGGGATTCGCTGTATCAAGGATGGAGTCCTGTATTGTGTTAAATCAGGAACTCCCAGCCCTCCCCCTCTCCCTGGGCAAGTAAAGTGTTTTTCTCTGAACTTTGTGCATAACTCTATTCTATATAAATGCTTCCACTTTCGGTTGCAATTTATTGAGGTAATGATAAGGCAATGTAAGGGGTATGGTTTGAAGAAGATAAAGAATGCGGGGCAGAACATTCATCTTTAGTATTTGAATTCTACCAAACCATAAAAGGGCCTATTCCGCCATCTAGAAAGGTCATTCACAATCTCATTTTGAATGAGATCATAGTTGGCCTCAGCAATCTCCGTTGGGTCTGCTAGTAGATATACACCTAAATATTTAAGTCTTTGGGGCTGAACCTTTAGGGGACAAAAGCTGGTTACTCGATTGATAACACTCTGGGGGACCGACACATTGAGAAACTCAGATTTTGTGAGGTTTAGATGAAAATTTGAAAATGTGCCGTAAATTTGTATTTCATAGAGCAGGGTTGGAATAGATTTGTCTATTTCTGTTAGGGTTAACAGAACATCATTGGCGTATAAGGCCGCTTTATATTCTGTATTGGCTACTTTAATGCCCTTTATCTGTTGGTTATATCTAATTTTATGTGCCAGCACCTCTATGGAAAGGGCAAATAGGAGAGGGGACAAGGGGCAGCCCTGGCGCGTACCATTGCTGATTTGGAATGGGTCCGATAATATATTATTGACTTTGACTTTGGCTGTTGGGTATGAGTATAATGCAAATACTTTCTCAATGAATCCCTCTCCTATATTCATGAATAACAGGGTGGACCTAAGAAATTTGTGTATATCAGTGGATATAATTGCTAGGGGTATTTGATTATTTCTTGAGTATGAGATTAGCTGGGTCACCTTTAGGGTGTTATCCCTGGCCTCCCTTCCTGGAATAAAGCCCACCTGATCCGTGTGGACTAACTGTTTTAAAAGGGGTTTAATCTGTTAGCTAATATTTTGGCAAATATTTTTCCATCAGTATTCAAGAGGGATATGGGGTGAAAGTTTTCTGGTTTTGTGGGGGGTTTCCCTGGTTTAGGCAGCACCGTGATATGTGCTTCCAGCACATTTTTAGTAAAGCCTGCATCATCCTGTATAGAGTTAAATAGATTAGTGAGTTGGGGAGCCAGTGTTTGTATATATGTTTTGTAGTATTTATTACCATATCCATCCGGCCCTGGGCTCTTACCCACCGGTAGGTCCCTGATGGCCTCCATGATTTCCTTAATCGTGAAGGGGTTCTCTAATAGTTTGGAGTCATCGCCATTGAGCTTAGGAAGGGCAGGAGAAGAAAGGTATTTCGTCAGCATGTGGTCATTACTGTCAGGATCCAGAGAGGGTGCTTTGCCTGGCTCTTGTTTCAAGTTATATAAAGTAAAGTAATAGTTCCTAAAAGTTTCTGCAATTTACATACTATCCTCAAAAGTCTGTCCTGACTTATTCTGTAAGGTGTGTACATATGCTTTTAGTTGTTTTCGGCAAAGTGCCCTAGCTAAAAGTCGCCCTACCTTGTTTCCATGTGTATAGTAGTGTTGCTTTAGTGTAAAAGAACTATGTTGCTGTTCTCGTTGTAAGTATTGCTGTAATGCCGTTCTTGTTTGTGCGAGTTGCTCTGTCAATCTTTCATTGGTTGGGTCCCGCTTGTAGTGTTGCTCTGCTATACTAACATCATTTAGTAGCATTTTATATTGTGCTCTGTTTCTTTTTTGTATACCTGCCTTGAACTTGATAAGGTCGCCCCTAACAATGCATTTATGCGCTTCACATATTGTGGTATATGGCATAGTGTCGGTAGTGTTTAGGTGAAAATACTCTATCAGAGTATTTTCAATAGTAGTTTTGAGTATTGGGTCGTTCAGTAGGGCATCATCAAGACGCCACTGAAAAGATGTCATTGGGGCTTCTGGCCACTCCAGTGTACACAAAACTGAGCATGTTATAGACAGTATTCTGACCCCCCGCACATAGGATAGACTCAATGGATCTGTCAGGAAGTAGTCTAATCATAAGTAAGATTGATGTGGGTGTGAAAACGCGCCATACATCATGCACTGCTATGTTACGGAGGCTGTTACCTATATTTTTCATATGTTTCTTGGGTATTATTGACGTTCCCCCAGAGGTGCCTACGCTAGGGTCCAATGGCACATTGAAATCCCCTCCTAAGATGAGAGGGCCTTTTTTGTAATCTAATGCAACTTTTGTTATACCCCGAATGAACGAGTGTTGTGCTGAGTTGGGAGCATAGATATTTATAATTGTAATTGGTCTACCAAATAGTAGACCTGTGAGTGTCAGTTGCCTGCCATCTCGGACCCTTTCAATATGTATCAGCTGGAATGGTAGGTTCCTATGAAAAATAATCCCCACTCCACATTTTTTTTTTTGGGCCTGAAGAGAAAAACATATTAGGATATATTGAGGAGGACCATCCAGGTTCCTTCCCTCTCTTAAAGTGCATCTCCTGTATCAGTACTATGTCCCCTTTTAACCTATTAAATTCCCTTAACGCCATTGCCCTTTTCTCGGGTTGGTTGAGGCCCTTAGCATTTAGTGTTATGAGTGAGACTATGCGAGGTTGTGATGCCATGATATATTTCTGGGTAGTGTCTGGAAGGGAGGGGAAGAGAAAAAAAAATTATATGGGATTAGGAAAGGAGCTTTAGGGATGGAAAAAGATAATTTTCAGAGGAAAGAAAAGAGGGGGGATAGGAAAGGTAGAATGAAAAGGGGGCAAGAATAGAAAAGAGGGTAGGTGCGTGTATTGTATAAACAAGTAGACAATACTTGAGGTGGGAGAGAAGCAAGGGAATAGAGTATCAATTAAGGGGTTGTGCTAGAGGTCTGCAGGGCCTATATAAAGTAAACATAACAAGTAGTAAACTTACTTAAGTAGCACATAGCCTAGCTGTGGATTAAAATTGTATCTAGAGGTTCTTTTAGTTCAGTAGTTAGCAATCCTCCTTTATATACTTAGGTCAACTGTACCCTGTATCCTGTATCCTAAGTTCTTTATTACAGCTTCTGAACCCTATGTGTGAGCTGTCCTATAATCTTGTGTACGCCCAATAGGCGTTCCTTAATTAAGGCCTGTAAACCCGTATTGTCATAGTGAATCCTACTGGTCTGAAAAGTCAAATGTACAGCTGCTTGCCACCTCTCACCTATAGTCTCGCTAACATAAACAATGGCCCTATTATCCTTGGGAAACTAAAACACAATATCTTACCAATAAGAGGAGATCGGGGTAAGCCTCAATAACAGTTAGAATGGGTAAGTTTTTTGAGCCATTACACATATCAACAAGGCCCATCTGCCAGGAGAATTAAAGCATTCAGGTGTAAACATTAGGTCATACTTATCAAACAGGTTAACATTGCAATAGATACAATAACATGCTACCCGGCATAAACCTCTATTCCATGTTGAGTCCATGTTTAAATAATTTGAGCTAGTACACTTAAAGTCCATTCTATAGCAACTTTCAGCTTTGCAAATATAGTCATATTAATACTGACATCTACTCCCGTATTTTGGGAGGTATAAGCACTTTAGCTTATCAATAAGGGAGTAGGTGGATAAACCTCTATAACAGTTGGAACAGATAAACTTTTTAAACAATTAAACATTTCATATAGTTCCATCCGCTGGGAGGAGCAAGAACATAACAGCCTAGAAAAGGATAACATATGTTTAGCTATTTAAACATTTTAAGTTATTATACTTATCGCATATGTTAGTCCCTCATAAGACGCAAGAGTCCATTGCGTAGTTCTCTGCTTATGCTTGTCTTATAATCCAGTCTCTCATAAATCATACTGTATCTTAGCATGAACTACTGATCCATGTCAGTCATCTTTGAGAAGTTGATCTTCTTGTTCTGTTGTAGACTCCTGCTGGGTATCAGCTCTCTGTTCAGAAAGAGCTGTTGGATCAGGGATCGTCACTCCCAACGCACTACTGAAACCATGTAAATCTCCCATGTTGCTGAAAATTGTTGTTTTCCCATCCTTATAAGCTATTATACTCACAGGGAAGCCCCATCTGTAACTGATTTGGTTAGATCTAAGGATTTCCGTAATAAACTTTGGATCTCTTCTTTTCTGCAATGTGAATGGACTAATATCCGATAAAATAGAGATGTTGATTCCAGCATGCGTTAGCGGAGCTTTTGCCCTGGCGTCGCGCATAATATCTTCTTTCTCTGCAAAGTTAAGGACTCTTGTGATTATGTCTCTTGGAGGAGCTTTGCCTGTAGGCTTTGGCCTTAAAGCTCTATGCGCCCTCTCTAGGACGACATCTGGTGAGTTTGGCGTTCCTTTAATAGTATGGAAAAGGTCTTGGAGATATCCATAAAGGGCAGTTGGACTGACTGTCTCTGATACCCCCCCTAATTCTTAGGTTATCCCGCCTATTGCGGTTTATCCAAGTCCTCAACTTTGTCCATTAAGTTAAATATTAGATTTTCCTGCTGCAGAACTTGCTTATTAACTTCCTGTACATCAGTATATAGTGTTTTGTGTGCCTCTTCTAGTGTAGTTACTCATCTGGTGACCTTATTTATGTCCTTTCTTATTTCACCAAAGAGGACCTTTACTTCTTTCAGAACCTCCTTGATGTCATCTTTAGAGGAAAGAGTTTTGAGATCCTCTCTTGTGAGATTAGTGTCTTGTTGCCATTGTGTATCCTGTATCTGCCCTGTGATTTCTTTTCCCATTTGCAGTGAGTCATCTTCCATTATAGCGTCTTGTGCCTTGAGGTATTGGATCATAGTAGTCGTTTTATGTGGTTTATCTGATTTGGGCATTTTTTTAAGCGGCATGTCTTATCTTGTGTTAGTCTGGGTCCTTTTCCACTGTGGGTAATGGGTTATTTCACTGCAAATTCTATCTGCCCTTTATAGCCGCAAGTAATTGTATAACAGTCTTATTTTTGTTTATTGTGTCCCCCTAGAAAGTATATCATGTGCCGTTTGTGCTGCGAATGATCTGCTGCATCTAGCACTCTGTTGAGTAATATAATAAGGCCCCACTGTAGTGTATAGGACCGGTGTGCTCTTGAAATTAAGCAAGGCCTATGCTGAGGGAGATGCTTTTCTGCTTGTGTAATGCACGCTGTCTAAATCACATGCCGTGTATTCTTGCGATCAGTAAGACCCATATTGCATAAAAGGTATATTGTCGTCTTACCTCTCCATTACAGTCTGGTGACAGCTGCAGCCGTTTCTTTTATGGCGTTTCTCCTCTGCTATATGGCGCTATGGCAGCGCGACTATGTAGACCCACTCGGCCCTCTGCACATGGATTATCTCCTCTGCTCTCCTTTCTAACACTCGGGCAGATGTATGAGATAGTAGGAGCTGCTGTTCCCTCTGTCAGGCATTTCTTTCCCCGTGGAGCGAGATTTTGCTAATCTGTCGGCTCTCAGATGCCACGTGATGCGGGCTGATAGTAATGGCGTCTGTTGCGAGCCTCTTGTATCGATGTGTTCCTTATATCTGGACGCAGTTGTTATGGGCTGTAGCAGTTTGTCCTCCTTTCAAGTACACACAATCTCACAAGTTTTTATATGGGTATTCCTAGGCTAAGTGCTAATTTTGTGTCCCTGCAAGACCTTGTAGCAACAGCAACGGAGCTAGCTTAGGTTGCAGCCATCTTCTTGCGTGGCCAAGCTCCGCCCCGGGATACAGTAAGTTTTAAGCAAATTGGGCTACTTATTCTTATCCACATTGCAAATTCCCTTATTTTCATATGAGGTGAAACAAGAAATATTGGAAGCTGAAATATCGATTTGGTTATTTTTGGTGAAGTATATGTGATTGATAAATATATGTTTAATATTTAAATCAAAGGTTTTTTGTAACTATAACTAATTGCAGTAAGTAGATTTAAAAGGGCATTTTGTATTTTAGCTTGCATTCATAGTCCTGTATAGTTTTAAGCTTGCCTTTTGTATGCTAAGTAATTTATCTTTGCAAATATATATATATATATATATATATATACATACAGAGAGAAGTGCACTCACAGGAACGAACAACTGGCTCAATACCATTGTTAGCCTGTTCTATGGCGATTTACCACCTGGGTGCAGCTTTTTAGCCCAGTAATGCTTTTCACAGAGTAGAACTTTCCTGTAGTATATCAGTCTGATCCCGCCTATTACGGTCAGTCCAGCGCCGAAATACCAGGCAATTCCTCTCTGAACAAGGAACACAGCAACCCCAGACGATCGTTTCGGCCTTCATTGGGCCTCGTCAGTGAGGTGTAGCAGTATTCCTCTAAGCACACTGAGCAAGGAGTCCACGTCTGGTTGCCCCTTTTTCCCATAGGGAGACTAAATACATACAGAGAGAAGTGCACTCACAGGAACGAACAACTGGCTCAATACCATTGTTAGCCTCTTCTATGGCGATTTACCACCTGGGTGCAGCTTTTTAGCCCAGTAATGCTTTTCACAGAGTAGAACTTTCCTGTAGTATATCAGTCTGATCCCGCCTATTACGGTCAGTCCAGCGCCGAAATACCAGGCAATTCCTCTCTGAACAAGGAACACAGCAACCCCAGACGATCGTTTCAGCCTTCATTGGGCCTCGTCAGTGAGGTGTAGCAGTATTCCTCTAAGCACACTGAGCAAGGAGTCCACGTCTGGTTGCCCCTTTTTCCCATAGGGAGACTAAATACATACAGAGAGAAGTGCACTCACAGGAACGAACAACTGGCTCAATACCATTGTTAGCCTGTTCTATGGCGATTTACCACCTGGGTGCAGCTTTTTAGCCCAGTAATGCTTTTCACAGAGTAGAACTTTCCTGTAGTATATCAGTCTGATCCCGCCTATTACGGTCAGTCCAGCGCCGAAATACCAGGCAATTCCTCTCTGAACAAGGAACACAGCAACCCCAGACGATCGTTTCGGCCTTCATTGGGCCTCGTCAGTGAGGTGTAGCAGTATTCCTCTAAGCACACTGAGCAAGGAGTCCACGTCTGGTTGCCCCTTTTTCCCATAGGGAGACTAAATACATACAGAGAGAAGTGCACTCACAGGAACGAACAACTGGCTCAATACCATTGTTAGCCTCTTCTATGGCGATTTACCACCTGGGTGCAGCTTTTTAGCCCAGTAATGCTTTTCACAGAGTAGAACTTTCCTGTAGTATATCAGTCTGATCCCGCCTATTACGGTCAGTCCAGCGCCGAAATACCAGGCAATTCCTCTCTGAACAAGGAACACAGCAACCCCAGACGATCGTTTCGGCCTTCATTGGGCCTCGTCAGTGAGGTGTAGCAGTATTCCTCTAAGCACACTGAGCAAGGAGTCCACGTCTGGTTGCCCCTTTTTCCCATAGGGAGACTAAATACATACAGAGAGAAGTGCACTCACAGGAACGAACAACTGGCTCAATACCATTGTAAGCCTGTTCTATGGCGATTTACCACCTGGGTGCAGCTTTTTAGCCCAGTAATGCTTTTCACAGAGTAGAACTTTCCTGTAGTATATCAGTCTGATCCCGCCTATTACGGTCAGTCCAGCGCCGAAATACCAGGCAATTCGTCTCTGAACAAGGAACACAGCAACCCCAGACGATCGTTTCGGCCTTCATTGGGCCTCGTCAGTGAGGTGTAGCAGTATTCCTCTAAGCACACTGAGCAAGGAGTCCACGTCTGGTTGCCCCTTTTTCCCATATATATATTAGAATTTGTCTTAATTGTAGGTAATTAAAGGGCCATTATACACTCATTTTTTCTTTGCATAAATGTTTTGTAGATGATCTATTTATAAAGCCCATAAAGTTTGTTTTTTAAAATTTTTTATAACTTTGCTTATTTTTAAATAACATTGCTCTGATTTTCAGGGTCTTTTCATATGCGAAAGAAGGGGGAGGGGGAGTGTCTTATTTCCCACTTGCAGTGGGCTTTCCAACTGCCTTTTCAACAGAGCTAAACTGAAAGCTTCTAAGTAAGTTTTTAAACCATTTTATACTGGATTTTTATATCATTATCTGTGCATCTTATTCTTTATAGTAGTGTCTATTACATGCAGTTATATGAAAATGAGTGTATACTGTCCCTTTAAGAATTTATTTCAGCTTAGATAAATTAGCATATAAACTGACTGTTTACAGTAAGAATATATATAACAAACAAGTACAAAAAAAGGGGTGTGTATGCTGTGAACAAGCTAAACCAGAAAAGCCTTTCTCCTAATTGCACTTCTCACAATTAGTGCAATAATATCTAAAAAGAAAAAAAGGGGGTTGGAGAAGGTGCCACAGGCTATCTGGTGTTAGACCTAAATTATAAATTTCTCCAAAATTGAAGTAAAATAAGCGTATAATACTAGCTAACTTCTATAGGGGTATATATAAAATGACTTAAACAAATAATCCAACACTGTTGTGACAATAAGGCAATTCACTGATTATAATTTAAAAAATAACATTTAATGAAAACTAACAAATTATCATAAAACATTTAGTACATTTCTCTGATTTAGTAGAACAGTTAATAAGCTTCACTTCAACATAAAAACCATATGGCAATACTAATCCACACTAAAAAATAGCACTCATTCTAAGTAAACCTAATATTAACAGGCTTTCTAAGTAAACCTAATATTAACAGTATAATACTAAAATGATACAAAGTTAAAACCAATAAGCAGAGCTAGATATAGGGCTGATCGCTTCAACTAGCTAGTTTTGAACCGGATATTATAAACCTGAACGCTGTCTGTGAATGTTAATTGGTGACTAAATTTTGACAGGCACAGTCTCTCAAGTAACAGTTAGTAGGACTCCAGATAGATCTTTTTCTGTTTATGAAGTAGGTAAAATACACAGTAGTTCTTAAAGTGCAATATAACCATAAGACTTCGAATCTTCACCCTCACTTCTAAGGGTCTTTGTAAAAGGAAAGTCAGTAGTAAGCACTTACCCGGTGCTCCGGTGCTATGGGCGGGGCTTTTTCTTCCGCTCACCTGTAATGCACCTTGTATATCTTTTCGTCTGTGACAACCACGTCAAAATAGAAACAATAGGGGGGCGTGTCCGGGCTATGGGCCAAGATGGCCACTAAACTGGGAGCTCTGGAATACAGTTTTACATTCCGCCTGTAAGCTGCTAACTATATAGCCATCCAGCTAAAATGTATATCTCAAGCTGTAGGGGACATTTGGCTGAATGGACTGATATAAGAATTTTTTCCAATATCGCAGGACTTCCCAGTCTGGACTGCTGAAGGTCCCTGGCGGCTCTTAAGGAGAGGGATCTCAGCTTCCCCCCCGGGGAACCGGGTAATCAGAGAATACAGAGATTCTCTACATAACACTTACACCATGGAGGAGGACTTTTGCGCTAAGGTACAAGCCCTATTTGATGAATCTGAGCGGCTGATGCTCTACAAATTTGACCGCCTTATGAAATTATTTGAGGCCCCTGTGGCGCAATCTGGCAGGCCTGCTGTGGAAGGAGAGGTGGCTTCATGCACTGAGAGCGGCGGTTCACAGCCGCAGAATGAAAGCGCATCCACCGAATCCAGCTTCATAGAGAAGGGACAGCAGGATGCTAGTCCCGGAGAAAATAGGTGGGGAGTTGTCAACACTCTAGGAGTGCCTAAAGCAAAGGATCCATCTGAGAAGGAAATAGATGGAACGGCAGCGACTGTCAGCGTCGCACAAGACATTAGAAGTATCCAGCTCACTGCCGCTTACCTGGACATGTGGGGGAGACCGGCCGGCTCCCCTGCTCACTATAATTGCCCTGCTCTGGCTCTCAGTGGGGGCTGTGCCCTAGAGTTGTGGCGCGCGCTGAAGTATTTGTCAGATCTGGTTTCTGAAGTGCTGCAGAGGATACCCGGAGGCCTTCAAGATCTGAGTGAAAACATAAGAGCCGGGATAGGGTAAAGTAGAGGCCACTTTTGGACTGCTGGGGCTGATTTAACTCCACCTCAGAACTTCTCCTCTCTTAGACTGGGTATCTATGCACTGCTCAGCGAGCAGTTATGTCTGATGCCGAGATACTATTTGTATATATACTTACACTGAGACTACCTACATGTAGTATATTATTTAGGCAGACCAGTTGATTTGTGAAACATAATACTGTCTCTTGACATGATTTTTCCCTGATAGTAGTTTATTCTGTTTAATTGCAGGGGTTCAAAAGTGGCATGTATGTGTGGTAAATATTGTATCACATATTGAGCTGTTGCTTCACCACTTATAAATTCTTACAGCCTGTTTTTTTCTCAGCAGATATATGCTACTAACCTATATATCCAGCTTATCTCAACGCCTTATATGTAGCTATTTATATATATATATTGCTGAGACAGTACAATAGAAAGAAAGTAAAATTACAAGATGGCTGTAGGTCTCTAGAATAGCTCCTACTTCACAGAGGCTATTGGCTTAACAGAGTTATCTCCTCCATCTTTATAATGTTATTACCTAGGTAGAGGTCAGACTTATACCTTTTCTGCTGTTACTTATATATAGAAATTAAGGGTCCAAGAGTGGCCCTATCATCTAAATAAAACTCCCATGTTTTATACAGTTACTATCAAAGGTCCAAGAGAGGCCTATTAAGCTTTGGAGGTGGGAACTGAGGGTTTAACCTGTGCGCCCTTTGAATTTATATTCATGTGTAGATATTGTTAGGTAAGGAGGAGCAAGTTTTTCGAATGATCATATCTTTTAAATATCCCTCCCAGCTCTAAAACTGTGGATATCGAAGGTCTTGAGGAGGCCTTCTTATAATCAGGTGAGAGAAAATGTTATCCACCATAGTCACATATTTTTACTTACCTACAAATGTATTGCTTATAGTCATAGTTTTATAGTGTTCACAGAGGCAGAGGAGGATTTTTTCTATCTATGAAGTTACTTGTTCTGAGGATAACCAGATGCAACCTGAGTGTAACATGGATTTTGGGTCTGCGAGTCTTATTAAACTAAGTTTATGGCGCATAGGTGGCCTTCAGGTTTACCACATAGCAAAAATAGAAATTCATAGTAAAATAAAACAAGAAGTATTGTAGCTAGTGATGAGACAAGGTATCTAACATGTCTAATTGTATGTAATATTGACCTTCTACTTATATGTCTTCGCTTGTACTTGGTTTATTATGTACTGTTAGGTAAAACTTAATTGATCTGAAGTCCGTGACGTGGACATATAAAGACCTACCTTCCCCATTCCAGAGTTATGACACGGAAGTTAGGTCTCGTAATATATATTTATAAAGTTATTTTTAATTTGTCCAAGTTTTAATGTTTATATCTAAAAAGAGGTGCTGTTCATGGCTTAATACATTTTCCTCTAGTGAGAAGTGACTGTTGCTTATAGTTTCTAGGACATGCCTATATATTAAATGAACGAGTCTTAATGTATGCTTGTAGGCGTGTGCCATGACAACTGTTTGATTTTGTCTTTGTATGTTCTTGCTACCTCAATAGAAATTATTTGAAAAAAAAAAAATAGAAACAATAGCTATGATTCTGAGGGATCCCAGGGATCCAGGAATCAATACCCTGGGACATAAAAAAATCGGTCCATGGGTAAAGATAGCTTGTCCTTTGAAGTGGGCCAATTAAGTACGCAAATTAGTCAATTATGTACACTATTTACTAATATGAGTCAAGCTTTTACGGCTCAGCAACCTAACAATCCTTTTTTAGGGGAACAGCCAGTGGCCAGCAGTGGGCCACAGGCAGAGTCATAAATACTGCAGTATTACCTTAAAAAGAGGGGAGAGATATACCAAATTAAATGATAAATGGTACTAATCATATTCTCTCCCTACAGACCGGAAACTGATGATTTAGCTGTTATGACGAGCAACCTCGGCCTGAAAGCTCTAACCAATCTCTTCCTTTGCAGAATTCTCTTAACCTTATTTCCACAGATGCAGTACACAGGAACCCAATCAGCCCTATTATAAAGGACATGAATGGTGAGCATGAAAATTCTCCTGCATCAGGTAACGTGGCCGATTCAGGTAACACGTGGCGAAGCCCACAGATGTGTGATAAATGCCAATTTTATGTGTGAAATGGTAGAAACTGCAGGGAGATATTATGTATTAGCTGAGCTCCAGGATTCAGTTTCCAACCCTATCATTTGATTAATTGATACTGGATCTCAGGTAACTATTTTATCCCACATGTACTACACACAGCTAAATGAGCTAACACCCCACAAACCTAAGATAAAAGAATTTGATGAATCACTAATAGGTGTTGGGGGTGACTCTCTAAAAATCTATGGTACGGCATGGTTAAAACTAAGGCTGGGGAACAGGGTTATAAGACACCCCATCATTATAGTGGATCTGCCATCTGATCCTTTAATTATTGGTAGTGATCTCCTGAAACGGTTAAGCACCATAATTGATTGCATAAATAATATAATTTGGTCACAAGTAAAAAGGCCTATTAATTATGAGCAATCAGGTATATCTCGCACCCAACATAACTGTCACATGGTGGAAGAGAAGCCAGATGCTGTGGAGATTTATTTCAGGAATAACTCTGCACCTGAAATCACTATCTTACAAATAGATGATCAGACTCCTTTAAGTGGTTCTGATGGTAATACTTTTAAAATTTCGCCTGGAAATATAGTGAATATTTCCTTAGACGGCAATGTATTAACCATATCTCTCTACAAGGGGGCTGCTAAGTCCCCTAAAGGCGAAGGCCACACTCAATACCTCGCAGGAATTGAGAGAGTTAAGGATGATCTATTTATCCCTATGCAAGTGCATCACCTTGGTAAAACCAAATATGCTAAATTGAACTTAAAACAGGAAGCTAGCTACATAAGCGAAGGTTTACTAGCACAGATCGCTGAACCTAAGGTGATTAAATATCTTTCTCCCCAAGACCACTGTGTCCATGGCCTGAATGACAAGTCTGAAAGATATAATGTCACAGCTAAGTGTTTATTATCTATATCTATAGGTAATAAATCAGCAAAACACCTGTTTTTAGTTTTAAATACTCCCCATAATCAAATATACATTGGCAATGATGTCTTACATAGATTTGCCATACAAATAGATTTGATTAACACTTGCCTCTGGAGTCGGTTAAAGGGGGACCCTGAATTATTTCAGGATGAAAATGCAGCCCTGAAATCAAACCAGCAAATGCCATATGCTGTGAATTTGCAGACGTCTAACAATGTTATAATCCCTGCTGGGGCTGACAGATTCCTCTTACCCTTACAGGTAAAAAGAGGTAAGAACTTAAAAACTTCTGAAACACTATTTTTCCTCTCCCATAGAATTCAAAATCTGGGTATAACAATGACCGATACTCCTTTGGTAAATATTGGCTATTGTGTATAACATGACCCCACAGGATATTACCTTATCCAAGGGAACTACCATATTATATGCGCTGGAATCAAGTTATTACACTTTTGGATTCCAGAATAATTTAATTGGGCTAATACCAAAGGATATTTAACTGAATAACAATGAATAAAACAATCCTTTGCATCTATGCCAGAGGGACTATTTACAATTAAGTCTTAAGCTCAGAGGAAGGCATCTGTAAAATTGAAGAAGACTCCCTGGTGTTTGATCAGCCAATTAAACAGCAAGAATACCCCAATACCCAGAGTCATGGGGGCAATATAAATTATAATCAAGGGGACCTCACCTCTAGGTTGGAAGAAGCGTATGAAATAGGACAGCCTGAAATCTTTCCAGGATTTCAGCAAATAGTCGAAGAGCAAATATCTTTAGCTAATAGCTGTTCCAGTGATGATGAATGCCAACAGCTATGAGAACTCCTGATGGAGTAGAAGGATATTTTTGCTAGGGATTCTTATGACTGTGGGACTACAGACTTGCACATTGCAAGAATACAAACAGATCCCAATGCACCACCTGTCTTTGTTAAACAATATAGACTTCCTTTAGCCTCAAATGATTCTCTTGCAGAAATCATAAGGAACTTGGAAGAAAGAGGTATTATCAGACAGGTGCATAGCTCTTATAACAATCCTATTCTAGGTGTTCTTAAGCCCAATGGAAAATGGCGTTTGTGTGCTGATTTAAGACAGTTAAACAAACAAGTGTACATGTCTGGCTGGCCTGTGCCATATATTGACCAGTGCCTAGCGCAGATGCAGGGATCCAAAATATTCACTGCCATTGATTGTGCACAGGGATCTTGGACCATAAAGGTACATGAGGAGGACCAGTATAAGCTGCCATTCTCATTCCAAAAGGTCCAGTATGCATTCCAAAGACTCCCATTTGGATACATAAATTCAGTACATGCTATGCCTGATGCACTGGAAAGGGGGACCTTATCTTATGTTGATGATGTTTTAATCAAAAGCACAGACTTTGAAAAACACATCGCATAACTTAAACATGACCTCCGCCAACTTAAAAGGGCAGGTGTCAAATTATTCCTACAAAAAGCTCAATGGTGCTGGACTCATGTAAATTTCTTGGGACATGAAGATATTTCTGAAGGGTTAAATCCTCAGAAGAAAAATTTGGAAGCTATAATAAATCCCAAAAACCCAAGTAACTTAAAAGGAATTGAGATCATTCCTGGGTATGACGAATTATTATTGCAAATTCATTGATAATTATGCAGAATTAGCTAAACCACTACTACTTCTCCTAAAGAAGGACTCAAAATGACACTGGAGTGAGACTCAAGAGACAACCATCAGAGAGCTGAAGAGAAAACTCACTCAACCACCTTGCTTAGCGTACCCTAAAGGTTTTAAACCTTTCTTCTTAGAGACAGGTTGCACAGATATAAGCATGAGTGCTGTTTTGAACTAAAAGCATGATAATTTAGGCAATGTCATTGCTTATGCGAGCAAAACTCTATCCCCAGTAGAAATAAAATTTAGCAATTGCTAAAAAATCCTCTTATCTACTGTATGGGTTCTACAAAATTTCCGCAGCTATATACAGGTCGAGAAAATTATTGTAGAAACTGCTCACCAGCCTTTGCTATAACTGCAAAGTGAGAGAATAAGAGAGGGGAACTTGTCTAAATAGCCGCATAACGGATTGGACCCTTTCCTTACAAGGCTGGTCTTTAGAAATTTGCTACAAGCAGAATAAAAAGAATCCAGTCACACAGGGGCTTGCTGAGTTCCAGGACTGTACTGCTAAGGATCCTGGGGAAGAATTATCCAACATTGATTTCCTGGAGGAATGTACAATGAAGATCATTGTCAAAATTACCTTGGGTATATGTTGATGGTTGTTCTTTCCATGCCACTATTGATAATGAGCGCAGATTAGTCGCTGGCATTGGTATAACTTGGGCAAATGGATTCCCAAATATTTCTGTAGGTTTCAACATTGGACCAAGATCCATTTAATTTGCAGAACTAACTGCTGTTCTAAAAACATTGAAATGGCTATTGAACATGGTATTCATGAATTTGTGATCATTACTGACTCAAATTATGTGCGTGACAGTTTTGTTGAATACCTGCCAACTTGGAAAAGGAATTGCATACAGAAAAGTAACAAACCAGACAACATGGCAAGTTGTTTTGCGAGATCGATAATCTGGTGGTATTCAATGGGTTAACCATACACTGGAAGAAAATTCCAGGGTTCTAGGTCCAGATAAGGAAGGCAATGATCTAGCGGATTCATTAGCCAAACAAGGAGCCGTAACTGGAGAACTCCTTAATATCGACCACTTAATGGGTGCAATTCAGGTAGAAGCCATTACCAGAAACCAGGCTAAACAACAGAGTGAGCCTAACCTGGTACAATGGAGTAAGGATTCTCCTAGTGAGGACCTGATCACTAGTCAAAAAGAAGACTCCATTGTAGGCATCTTTTATAAACACATATAAGATTCTGAAAACAACCCCATCTGAAAAGATGTATTGGCAAGGAAGATCTTAGAATCTTAGTGAAATCCAGGTCACAATTCAAGTTACAGGATGGTTTGTTAATTCGAACCTCCAAAACTGGCATCCAGCAATGGGTGGTACCCACCAAGTTCAGAGGTCTAATGCTTCAACATGCCCATGATGCTCCCAAATCTGGCCATAGTGAAACCAAATTAATGTATGAAATATTATGTGATTATGCCTTTTGTCCACACATGTTGAAAGATGTTCAAACTTACTGTCAGGATTGTTTAATCTGTCCACAGTCCCAACCCACTGCACCAACGCATAGAGAGCCATTGCAGAAAAGGAGGATAGTAATACCATGGTCAGATATATAAATTGATTTTATTGGTCCAGTAACATGGTCATCAAGAGGTAACAAATACATGTTAAGTTACATGCCTGTTCACTAAATGGGTAGAGTGCATCAGTACACCTAACAATAGTGCTGAAACATGCGCAGCATTGCTCATCAACCACGTGTTTTCCAGATTTGGTTTGCCCCAAAGAATCGAATCAGATCAGGGAACCAACTTCACTATCGAAGTGATGACCAAAATGTGGAAAATACTAGGGGTCAAAAGACAGCTCCATATTGCTTATAGAGCTGCCTCAAGCGGTGGTGTAGAGCGTTACAACCAGTCCATTGTGAAAATCCTCAAAAAGTTTGTGAGTGAAATTGGTAAAGACTGGGATGTAAAATTACCTCTAGTCCTAATGGCATTAAGAGCAACTCCAAGTAGTGCTACCAATATGTCACCTTTTGAATTGATGACTGGTAGAAGAATGCTTCTACCTCTGCATCTACTGTACCGTACATCAGACCAGAACTTGATAAACGCTGCCAATACACATCAATATGTGTAGAACCTAAGAAAGCACCTGCAATATGCCTTTGCATTTGCTCAAAGGAACTTAGAGAAGGCCGAAAATGCAACTAAAACCTATTATGATCTCAAAACGTCTGAAAAGGAATATGAAATAAATGATAAAGTTTATCTTTATAACTTTGGAAGAGATCAGGTTAAGGAGAAGAAGTTTCTTCCATCATGGAAGGGTCCTTTTGTCATTACTGACAAAATATCTCGTCACCTATAAAATTAGGATACCCAAAAATGATACTTTTATGGATAAATAGGTCCATATTAATCAGTTGCGAGCGTGCCATCCTAGGTCCCAACAACAAGTCATAGAGGGAGAATGAAATATCATATCCCCAAATACATTAGACATATTGCAGTTTAAAGATACCTAGCTAATGAGCATAAGGGCTCAAAAATAACGGACTGTCTTCATGGAAGACTGTCTATAATGCATACAGTCAATACACCAAGTACCACTGACTTTAAGCCAATTCAAGTACATGTGTCCTAAATCTATTTAAAATTGAAAGGGGGATATATGCCAGGGTATCTGAATGTTATTAAATAATTTATATATATATATATATATATATATATATATATATATATATATATATATATATATACATACATATATATATATATATATATATATATATATATATATATATATATATTATTTAATATATATGGCTGTCTACACCAAATGATTCATTTATTCTTATCACATTAGATGCCTGGCTGACCACAATTCAATCCTCCCCCACTCAATATGCAAAATACAATGCATCCAGGTGAGAACAAAGGGAAGACATTTGGTCTAGTTTAGTTCAGGCAGTCATTTCAAAGAAAGACACATTACTTCAAAAAGATGGTCATCTATATGGTTGTGTACTGCAAATCTTAGATCAGAGGTATCTAGGATAATACACCCAATAGGGGGCGCTAAGACTAGTAATGTGTATGGTACTATATATATATGTATGTGTATATTCCAAAGTGCAATTTACTCTAGCAGAGCCAGTGTTAGATGAGCAAAGATATATATATATATATATATATATATATATATATATATATATATATATATATATATATATATAAGTTTACACGCAACTGTATAGGCAAAAATACATATAAACACACAGTCTCCTGCAATAGTTATCATATATAACAGTATCAATACACAAAATACCAGAGTCCCAAATCAATGGTGGAAATCAGACTCAATAGATATATAGTCCAGTATATTCCAAAGTATAGTCGTTCAATGGAACTCCAGGCCGCACTCAATCTTCACCCTCTAAAGGTCAGCAAATCTATAAATGAAACACAAGGAAAGAGGCGCTGTATGTGTGAATCTGTAATACCCAGTATCAAAGATAGAGCAAGTGCAGGGTACTCACAATATGGAAAGGCACTCAGATATACCTGTAGATGCAGGCTGGTTTTTACAGCAGACCAGCTAGCTGTACAAGGCACTCCAGGGTCCAGTAGTGGAAATCTTTATGTCTTGGCAGACAGTGGGTGGTCAATCCAGCAATATAAGACCCAGGAGCTAGGTGCAAACAAAAACACATGACTGTGTGAATCTGTAAGGTTACAATGGTTAATTTACAACCTGTGCAGGGTACTCACATTCAAGAGCGGCACTCAAATGTGCCAAATGAGGCAGGATGGTTTTCACAGCAAACCAGCTGGCTGTATAGGATATGATGCAGGATACTCCACAGTGGACAGGATCACCAGGTAGCTCAGGATATGGAATAATCAGCAGCAATGAGGATATATGGTTTAAAAAAGGGTTTAATAGTAATAAAAACAATCATAAAATACGTATATATCACTCCTGCCACATGAGTAAAAAACATGCAACGCGTTTCTCGGTATACACCGTTTCATCAGGCATCAGATAGTGTATACCGAGAAACGCGTTGATCGGAACAGCCAATAGAATGCGAGCTCAATCTGATTGGCTGATTGGATCAGCCAATCGGATTGAACTTGAATCTGATTGGCTGATTCCACCAGCCAATCAGAATTTTCCTACCTTAATTCCGATTGGCTGATAGAATCCTATCAGCCAATCGGAATTGGAGGGATGCCATCTTGGATGATGTCCCTTAAAGGAACCGTCATTCGTCGGGAAGTCGTTGGTGAAGAAAGATGTTCCGCATCGGCGGGATGAAGATGGATCCGGAAGAAAGAAGATTGAAGATGCCGCTTGATAGAAGACTTCAGCCGGATCATGGACTTCTTCAGCCCCCGCTTGGGCTTGGATGAAGACTTCGGAGCCTGGACCGATCGGTGATACCCGGCGTGGTGAAGATAAGATAGGATGATTTTCAGGGGCTTAGTGTTAGGTTTATTTAGGGGCGGTTTTGGTTAGATTAGGGGTATGTGGGTGGTGGGTTGTAATGTTGGGGGGGGTATTGTATGTTATTTTTTACAGGCAAAAGAGCTGTTTTCTTTGGGGCATGCCCCAGAAAAGGCCTTTTTAAGGGCTGGTAAGGTAAAAGAGCTTTTCTATTTTAATTTTAGAATAGGGTAGTGCATTTTTTTATTTTGGGGGGGGCTTTGTTATTTTATTAGGGGGCTTAGAGTAGGTGTAATTAGCTTAAAATTGTTGTAATCTTTTTCTAATGTTTGTAAATTATTTTTTAATTTTTTGTAACTTAGTTCTTTTTTATTTTTTGTACTTTAGTTAGTTTATTTAATTGTATTTTTTTGTAGGTATTTTATGTAATTAATTTATTGATAGTGTAGTGTTAGGTTTAATTGTAGATAATTGTAGGTATTTTATGTAATTAATTTATTGATAGTGTAGTGTTAGGTTTAATTGTAACTTAGGTTAGGATTTATTTTACACGTAATGTTGTAATTATTTTAACTAGGTAGCTATTAAATAGTTATTAACTATTTAATAGGTATTGTACCTGGTTAAAATAATTACAAAGTTGCCTGTAAAATAAATATTAATCCTAAAATAGCTACAATATAATTATTTGTTATATTGTAGCTATATTTAGTATTTAGCTTTAATTAGGAATAATTTATTTAATAAGAGTTAATTTATTTAGTTAGATTTAAATTATATTTAAGTTAGGGGGGTGTTAGTGTTTGGGTTAGACTTAGCTTTAGGGGTTAATAAATTTATTAGAGTAGCGGTGATGTCCGGTCGGCAGATTAGGGGTTAATACTTGAAGTTAGGTGTCAGCGATGTTAGGGAGGGCAGATTAGGGGTTAATACTATTTATTATAGGGTTATTGAGGCAGGAGTGAGGCGGATTAGGGGTTAATAACATTTATTATAGTAGCGGTGAGGTCCGGTCGGCAGATTAGGGGTTAATAATTGTAGGTAGGTGGAGGCGACGTTGTGGGGGGCAGATTAGGGGTTAATAAATATAATATAGGGGTCGGCGGTGTTATGGCCAGCAGATTAGGGGTACATAGGTATAATGTAGGTTGCAGTGGTGTACGGAGTGGCAGATTAGGGGTTAATAATAATATGCAGGGGTCAGCGATAGCGGGTGTGGCAGATTAGGGGTTAATAAGTGTAAGGTTAGGTCTGTTTAGACTCGGGGTACATGTTAGGGTGTTAGGTGCAGACTCAGGAAGTGTTTCCCCATAGGAAACAATGGGGCTGCGTTAGGAGTTTAATGTTAGGGTTTTTTCAGCTCAAACTGCCCCATTGTTTCCTATGGGGGAATCGTGCACAAGCACGTTTTTGAAGCTGGCCGCGTCCGTAAGCACCGCTGGTATTGAGAGTTGCAGTGGCGGTAAATTATGCTCTACGCTCCTTTTTTGGAGCCTAACACAGCCCTTCTGTGAACTCTAAATACCAGCGGTATTTAAAAGGTGCGGGGGGAAAAAAGCCAGTGTTAGCTACGTGGGTCGTTACCGACAAAACTCTAATTCTAGCCGTTTGTGATTAATGCAAAAATGTATACGGCTAGATTACGATTATTTTTCGTTTTGAGCAGTTTTTTCTCACCGATCACTTACCTGCAGCGCTGGTATTACAGGTTTTTACAAACCCGGCGTTAAAAGGCAAGAAGTGAGCGTTGAGCAAAATTTTGCTCCTTACTGCACTCCAATACCAGCGCTGCTTAAGTCAGTGGTGAGATGGTCGTACGTGCTAGTGCAAGATTTTCCCACAGGAATCAACAGGGAGAGCCGGCTGAGAAAAAGTCTAACACCTACCAAAAAGCAGCGTAAAACTCAGTAACGCAGCCCCATTGATTCCTATGGGGAAATAAAATTTATGTCTACACCTAACACCCTAACATGAACCCCGAGTCTAAACATCCCTAATCTTCCTCCCCCAACATCGCCGTCACCTACATTATATTTATTAACCCCTAATCTTCTGCTCCGGACACCACCGCCACCTACATTATACTTATGAACCCCTAATCTGCTGCCCCCAACATCGCCGACACCTACATAATATTGATTAACCCCTAATCTGCCGCCCCCAATGTCGCCACAACCTACCTACATTTATTAACCCCTAATCTGCTGCCCCCAATGTCGCCGCCACTATAATAAACATATTAACCCCTAAACCACCGCACTCCCACCTTGCAATCATTAGTTAAATATTATTAACCCCTAATCTGCCGCCCCCAACATCACCGCCACTATACTAAATGTATTAACCCCTAAACCTAAGTCTAACCCTAACCCTAGCACCCCCTTATTTAAATATAATTAAAATAAATCTAAATAAAATTACTATAATTAACTAACGGCTAGATTACGAGTTTTGCGTTAGCCTTAAAAAGCAGCGTTGAGAGGTCCCAATGCTGCTTTTTTTCTAACGCTGGTATTACAAGTTTGGCAGGTAGAGGCTCACCGCTCACTTTTCTTCCACGACTCAAGGCTACCGCAAATCCCCTTACGTCAATTGCGTATCCCATATTTTCTATGGGATTTGCCTAACGCCGATATTATGAGTCTTGGAAGAAGTGGTAGACCCTCTCCTGTCCAGACTCCTACCGCATATAAAAGTCAGTAATTAAGAGTTTTATGGGCTAACGCCGGAACATAAAGCTCTTAACTAAAGTGCTAACAAGTACACTAACACCCATAAACTATCTATTAACCCCTAAACCGAGGCCCCCCCACATCTCAAACACTATAATAATTTTAACCCATAATCTGCCGACCGGACATCGCCGCCACCTACATTATACTTATGAACCCCTAATCTACTGCCCCTAACATCGCCGACACCTACATTATATTTTTAACCCCTAATCTGCCGCCCCCAACATCACCGCAAACTAACTACACTTATTAACCACTAATCTGCCAACCGGACATCGCCGCTACTTTAATAAATGTATTAACCCCTAAAATGTCGCACTCCCGCCTCGCAAACACTAGTTAATTTTTATTAACCCCTAATCTGCCTGCCCTAACATCGCCGACACCTACTTACATTTATTAACCCCTAATCTGCCACCCCCAATGTTGCCGCTACTATAATAAAGTTATTAACCCCTAAACCTAAGTCTAACCCTAACCCCCCCTAATTTAAATATAATTTAAATACATCTAAATAAAATAACTACAATTAAATAAATTATTCCTATTTAAAACTAAATGCTTACCTATAAAATAAACCATAAATAGCTACAATATAACTAATAATTACATTGTAGCTATCTTATGATTTATTTTTATTTTACTGGCAACTTTATTTTAACTAGGTAGAATAGTTATTAAATAGTTATTAACTATTTAATAATTACCTAGCTAAAATAAGTACAAAATTACCTGTAAAATAAATCCTAACCTAAGTTACAATTACCCCTAACACTAAACTATCATTAAATAAATTACCAAAACTACCTACAGTTAATTACAATTAAATAAAATAAACTAAATTACGAGAAACCCCCCCCCCCACTAAATTACGAAAAAAAGAAACACTAAATTACAGAAAATAAAAAAAATTACAAGAAGTTTAAACTATTTACACCTAATCTAATCCCCCTAATAAAATAAAAAAGCCTAGCACAGGCCGAAACGCGTAGACTAGTACTGGTAAGCCTTATTTCATTCTTTGCCATTTGTATAGGACTTTCTACACTATATATTTTTTTGCTTTTTCCACAGGTGGATTGTCTGGTCCCTTGGCTGCACCTTCACACACATCTTTTTCTGTTTTTGCTGTTTTTTACCTTCTTATTTGTGTTGGCACTCGTTTGAAGATTGACTATCATTTTTATATTTTTCAAATTTGTATGTATGCCACATATTTTGTTAACTTTTGATCACCAGCGGAGGATTATTATTGCACAACAATTGACTTTGCTCAAGTGATTTTGTTCAAGTGTCCACCATTATGTTTTCCTAGACTTTCGTCACATATTTTTTACCTGATATTCATTTTTTATAAGGATTAATCTAAAGTTTGCATTGGATTAGCACTTTCATTTTTTAAGAGGATTCGACACACTAGATTCACTTTCATCATTTTTCTACATTTTATTCACCTTCCCCTTTTTTTTGCCCTTACCATCGGACTGATTGACTTTATGTTTATTGGTATACCATTGTTTTTAATTGTCTTTCACTATCATATTGTGTAAATTATTTGCTAGGTCATGGATCCATGTGTTCTGTAATTGTTTAATCTATCTGCGACTGTGATTTTATTATTGATTTTATTTTTGTTTTTACTCATCATCATCATTTGTTTATTAAACCTGTTTTAGACTTACATTCTTACCTAGCCTCCTTAGGGTAGGCGCCTGGGTCCCTTTTGTTTTCTCATTCATTTCACCGGGTAAAGCTAGGAGTTACCCATTCCCAGGCATATAGGTTCCTATCAGGCGCTTAGGCCATCCCTCTTTCACTAAAATAAAAAAGCCCCCCAAAATAATAAAATTCCCTACCCTACATTAAATTACAAATAGCCTTTAAAAGGGCCTTTTGCAGGGCATTGCCCCAAAGTAATCAGCTCTTTTACCTGTAAAAAAAAGAAATACAATACCCCCCCAACATTACAACCCACCACCCACACACCCCTACTCTAAAACCCACCCGATCCCCCCTTAAAAAAACCTAACACTACCCCATTGAAGATCACCCTACCTTGAGCCGTCTTCACCCAGCCGGGCACCACTGGTCATCCTATGGGGCAGAAGAGGACATCCGGACTGGCAGAAGTCTTCATCCTATCCGGGCAGAAGAGGAAATCTGGACTGGAAGACATCTTCATCCAAGCGGCATTCCGGACCGGAAGACATCTTCATCCAAGCGGCATCTTCTATCTTCATCCATCCGACGAAGATTGGCTCCATCTTGAATACCTCCAGTGCGGAACATCCTTCCCGGCCGACGACTACCCGACGAATGTCTGGTCCTTTAAATGACGTCATCCAAGATGGCGTCCCTCGAATTCCGATTGGCTGATAGGATTCTATCAGCCAATTGGAATTAAGGTAGGAAAAATCTGATTGGTTGATTTAATCAGCCAATCGGATTGAACTTCAATATGATTGGCTGATTAAATCAACCAATCAGATTTTTCCTACCTTAATTAATATTGGCTGATAGAATCCTGTCAGTCAATCGGAATTCGAGGGATGCCATCTTGGATGACGTCATCTAAAGGACCAGCCATTCATCGGGTAGTCGTCGGCCGAGAAGGATGTTCCGCGCCGGAAGTCTTCAAGATGGAGCCGGTCCTCGTAGGAAGGATGAAGATAGAAGATGCCGCTTGGATGAAGAAGTCATCCGGTCCGGATGTCCTCTTCTGGCCGGATAGGATGAAGACTTCTGCCGGTCCGGATGTCCTCTTCTGCCCCATCGGATGACCAGTGGTGCCCGGCTGGGTGAAGACGGCACAAGGTAGGGTGATCTTCAATGGGGTAGTGTTAGGTTTTTTTAAGGGGGGATCGGGTGGGTTTTAGAGTAGGGGTGTGTGGGTGGTGGGTTGTAATGTTGGGAGGTATTGTATTTCTTTATTTTACAGGTAAAAGAGATGATTACTTTGGGGCAATGCCCCGCAAAAAGGCAATTTGTAATTTAGTGTAGGGTAGGGAATTTTATTATTTTGGGGGGCTTTTTTATTTTATTAGGGGGATTAGATTAGGTGTAATTAGTTTAAACTTCTTGTATTTTTTTTTTTCTGTAATTTAGTGGTTTTTTTTTCGTAATTTAGTGGGGGGGTTTTCTTCGTAATTTAGTTTATTGTATTTAATTGTAATTAATTGTAGGTAGTTTAGGTAATTTATTTAATGATAGTGTAGTGTTAGATGTAATTGTAACTTAGGTTAGGATTTATTTTACAGGTAATGTTGTACTTATTTTAGCCAGGTAGTTATTAAATAGTTAATAGCTATTTAATAACTATTCTACCTAGTTAAAATAAATACAAAGTTGCCAGTAAAATAAAAATAAATCATAAGATAGCTACAATGTAATTATTAGTTATATTGTAGCTATCTTATGGTTTATTTTACAGGTAAGTATTTCGTTTTAAATAGGAATAATTTATTTAATTGTAGTTATTTTATTTAGATGTATTTAAATTATATTTAAATTAGATGGGTGTTAGGGCTAGGGTTAGACTTAGGTTTAGGGGTTAATAACTTTATAATAGTAGCAGCGACATTGGGGGCGGCAGATTAGGGGTTAATAAATATAATGTAGGGTTAGGTGATGTTGGGGGCAGCAGATTAGGGGTTTATAAGTATAATGTAGGTGGCGGCGGTGTCCGAAGCGGCAGATTAGGGGTTAAAAATATAATGTATGTGGCAATGATGTTGGGGGTGGTGGATTAGGGGTTAATAAGTGTAAGATTAGGGGTGTTTAGACTCAGGGTTCATGTTAGGGTGTTAGCTGCACACATAAAATTAATTTCCCCATAGGAAACAATGGGGCTGCGTTAGAAACTGGACGCTGCTTTTTTGCAGGTGTTAGGTTTTTTTACAGCCAGCTCAGCCCCATTGTTTCCTATGGGGAAATCGTGCATGAGCACATTTTAGCCAGCTTACCGCTACCGTAAGCAACGCTGGTATTACAGTGAGAAGTGGAGCTAAATTTGCTCAACGCTCACTTTTCTGAGGCTAACGCAGCCATTCAGAAAACTTGTAATACCAGCGTTGTCGTAAGTGAGCTCTGGAAAAAAAAGGCTCGTTAGCACAACAAGTCTTTACCGACAAAACTCGTAATCTGGCCGTAAATTATTCGTATTTAAAACTAAATACTTACCTATAAAATAAATTCTAAGCTAGCTACAATATAACTAATAGTTACATTGTAGTTATCTTAGGGTTTATTTTAATTTTACAGGCAAGTTTGTATTTCTTTTAATTAGGTAGAATAGTTACTAAATAGTTATTAACTATTTAATAACTACCTAGCTAAAATAAATACAAGTTTACCTGTAAAATAAAACCTAACCTAAGTTACAATACTACCTAACACTAAACTATAATTAAATAAATGAACTAAATTAACAACAATTAAATAAATTAAATTAGCTAAAGTACAAAAAAAACAAAACACTAAATTACAGAAAATAATAAACAAATTACAAGATATTTAAACTAATTACACCTAATCTAATAGCTCCCTATCAAAAAGAAAATCCCCCCCAAGCCTAAAACTAAACTACCAATAGCCCTTAAAAGGGCCTTTTGTGGGGCATTGCCCCAAAGTAATCAGCTCTTTTACCTGTAAAAATACAAACAACCCCCCAAACAGTAAAACCCACCACCCACACAACCAACCCATCAAATAAAATACTATCTAAAAAAACCTAAGCTCCCCATTGCCCTTAAAAAGGCATTTGGATGGGCATTGCTCTTAAAAGGGCAGTTAGCTCTTTTGTGGCCCAAACCCTAATCTTAAAATAAAACCCACCCAATACACCCTTAAAAAAACCTAACACTAACCCCCTGAAGATCGACTTACAGTTCTGAAGACCGGACATCCATCCTCAAGGAAGCGGCAGAAGTCTTCATCCAGCCAGGCCAAAGTCCTCAACGAAGCCGGGAGAAGTCTTCAACCAAGCCGGGCGACGTGGTCCTCCAGACGGGCAGAAGTCTTCATTCAGACGGCATCTTCTATCTTCATCCATCCGACACGGAGCAGGTCCATCTTCAAGACATCCGATGCAGAGCATCCTTTTCTGCCGACAACTACCCGACGAATGAAGGTTCCTTTAAGTGACATCATCCAAGATGGCGTCCCTTAGATTCCGATTGGCTGATAGAATTCTATCAGTCAATCGGAATTAAGGTAGAAAAAATCCTATTGGCTGATGCAATCAGCCAATAGGATTGAGCTTGCATTCTATTGGCTGATTTGAACACCCAATAGAATGCCAGATTGAACTTCAATCCTATTGGCATCAGCCAATAGGATTTTTTCTACCTTAATTCTGATTGGCTGATAGAATTCTATCAGCCAATGGGAATTGGAGGGACGCCATCTTTGATGACGTCACTTAAAGGTACCGTCATTTAGTAAGAAGACTCCGGATGAAGAGGATGCTCCGCGTTGGATGTCTTGAAGATGGACCCGCTCTGCGCTGGATGGATGAAGATAGAAGATGCCGTCTGGATGAAGACTTCTGCCCGTCTGAAGGACCTCTTCTGCCAGGCTTGGATGAAGACTTCTGCCCGTCTGTAGGACCACTTCTGACCGGTTGGGTGAAGACGTCTCACGGTAGAGTGATCTTCAAGGGGTTAGTGTTAGGTTTTTTTAAGGGGGGATTGGGTGGGTTTTAGCGTAGGGTTGGTTGTGTGGGTGGTGGGTTTTAATGTTGGGGGGGTTGTACTTTTTTTACAGGTAAAAGAGCTGATTACTTTGGGGCAATGCCCCACAAAAGGCCCTTTTAATGGCTATTCGTAATTTAGTGTAGGGTAGGGCTTTTTTATTTTGGGGGGCTTTTTTATTTTGTTTATTATTTTGTTTATTAGAGTAGGTGTAATCAGTTTAAAAATCTTGTAATTATTTTATTATTTTCTGTAATTTAGTATTTGTTTTTTTTCGTACTTTAGATACATTTTTTAAATTGTAATTAATTGTATTTAGTTTAGGGAATTAATTTAATTATAGTGTAGTGTTAGGTGTAATTGTAACATAGGTTAGGTTTTATTTTACAGGTAAATTTTCTTAAACTAGGTAGTTATTAAATAGTTAATAACTATTTAATAACTATTGTACCTAGTTAAAATAAATACAAAGTTGCCTGTAAAATAAAAATAAACCCTAAGATAGCTACAATGTAGCTATTAGTTATATTGAAGCTATCTTAGGGTTTATTTTATAGGTAAGTATTTAGTTTCAAATAGGAATAATTTAGGTAACTGTAGTAATTTTATTTAGATTTATTAAAATTATATTTCAGTTAGGGGGGTTAGGGTTAGACTTAGGTTTATGGGTTAATTTGTTTATTATAGTGGCAGCGACGTTGTGGGCGGCAGATTAGAGGTTAATAAATGTAGTTAGGTTGCGGCAACATTGGGGGTGACAAATTAGGGGTTAATAAATATAATCTAGGGTTCGGCGATGTTGGGGGCAGCAGATTAGGGGTTCATAACTATAATGTAGGTGGCGGCGGTGTCCGGAGCGGCAGATTAGGGGTTAATAATATAATGCAGGTGGCGACAATGTCGGAGATGACAGATTAGGGGTTAATAAGTGTAAGATTAGGGGTGTTTAGACTCTGGGTTCATGTTAGGGTGTTAGATGTAGACATAAAATGTGTTTTCCCCATTTAAATCAATGGGGCTGCGTTAGGAGCTTTACACTGCTTTTTTGCAGGTGTTAGGTTTTTTTCACCCTGCTCTCCCCCATTGATTCCTATGGGGAAATCGTGCACGAGCACGTTCAGCCAGCTCACCGCTACCGTAAGCAGCGCTGGTATTGAGGTGAGATGTGGAGCTAAATTTTGCTCTTCGCTCACTTTTTTGCGGTTAACGCCGGGTTTGTAAAAACCCGTAATACCAGCGCTGTCTGTAAGTGAGCGGTGATCATAAACTGCTCGTTAGCACCGCACCCCTGTTACCGCAAAACTCATAATCTAGGTGTTAATATGGACAAACACATTTACAAGCAACAAAGTTCAATAAGATCTGTGTAGTTCAACCAAGGATAGGTGAAGACAATTGTTGTTTTGATCTGATGGCGATGATACAGTAATGCTGCACTCTCCTCACATGTGGATGTCAAAGAATATTTGCAAAGAGCACTCAGACAGTGCTATTGGAAAACATTCTGGATGTTTGATAGTGATGTCGCGAACTTAAAAATTTCCGTTTGCGAACAGCGGACTCGAACTTCCGGTATTGTTCGCGAACCGGCGAACCGTGCGAACCGCCATTGACTTCAATAGGCAGGCGAACTTTAAAACCTACAAGGACTCTTTCTGGCCACAATAGTGATGGAAAAGTTGTTTCAAGGGGACTAACACCGGGACTGTGGCATGCTGGAGGGGGATCCCTGGCAAAACTCCCATGGAAAATTACATAGTTGATGCAGAGTCTGCTTTTAACCCATAAAGGTCCTAAATCACCTAACATTCCCAAATTGTTTGCAATAACGTGCTTTAAAACATGAGTTATGATGTCGTATCTATCAGGTAGTGTAAGGGTTACGCCCGCTTCGCAGTGACAGAGCAAACTCCAAGTGTAACGCACCACAAACAACCACAAATAGTCCATTTGTACAACCACGAGATAGATAGATTTGATAGATAGATAGATACATACATAGATTACATAGCTCAATTGATGCAATATACATATGATCGATACAAATTACATAGATCAATAGATGCAATATACATTTGATAGATATGAATTACATAGATCAATAGATGCAATATCCATTTGATAGATACGAATGTTATCGATCCAAAGATGTAATATACATTTGATAGATATGAATTACTATGATCAATAGATGCAATCTATATTTGATAGATACGAATTACATCAACCAAAATATGTAATATACATTTTATAGATACGAATTACTATGATCAATAGATGCAATCTACATTTGATAGATATGTTTGACAGTTAGATCGATTTGATAGACAAATAGATTTGAAATATATATAATTTCCCTGACAGAGTATAACAATAAGACATGCGGTCTGTGCCCGTGGTGTGTTAAGTAGTACTATTCTTAGCAGTTTACTACAACCTGTTTTTCCCCCTATCGGGGGAGATCTATATGGCCTTAATTTTTGGAACCGGGAGATGGAAGAAGATGATTGGTCTGTCCTCCTACTTCCAATTTGTCCAAAACACAAGTGGCTGTCTCAAAACTGTCCGTACAGAAGATAGATAGATAGATAGATAGATAGGATAGATAGATATACATAGATTGATAGTTAGATAGAATCGATAGAAGAGAAATAGATCGATTTGTTAAATATATAACTACCCTGACAAAGTATAATAATTAAACATGCGGTCTGGGACCCATGGTAACTCGGTTGTGTAAAGTAGTACTATTCTTAGCACTTTCGTCCATGTAACTCCTCCTATCGGGGCTGGTCTATATGGCCTGCATTATTACCTTACAAAGTATAACAACAAGACACGCGATCTGGGACCCATGGTAACTAGGTTGTGTTAAGTAGTACTTTTCAAAGCACTTTAATCCCTGTTACTCCCCCTATCGGGGGAGGTCTATATGGCCTGCATGATTACCCTGACAAACTATAATAACAAAACATGTGGTCTGGGACCCATGGTGGTTCTGGTATAACTAGGTTTTCTTAAGTATTACTATTCTTCCCAGTTTAATCCCTGTGATTGGTCTGTCCTCCTACTTCAAATTTGTCCAAAACACAAGTGGCTGTCTCAAAACAGTCCGGACAGAAGATAGATAGATAGGATAGATAGATATACATAGATTGATAGTTAGATGGAATCGACAGAAGAGAAATAGATAGATTTGTTAGATATATAATTACCCTGACAAAGTATAATAATTAAACATGCGGCCTGGGACCCATGGTAACTAGGTTGTGTTAAGTAGTACTATTCTTAGCATTTTAATACCTGTTACTCACCCTATCGGTGGAGGTCTATATGGCCTGCATGATTACCCTAACAAAATATAATAACAAGACATAGACACTGGGAGGAAGGCAACTGCAATTAGATTAAACTAGCTGAGTCATGCTTCTTAGTCCAAAAATTGTTTTTACCAAAAATTGACAATACTGTTAGAACAAATATGATTGGTGGCACTAGTTGGAAACGGCAAGTGGGCCTGGCACACACGCTGGCAGGCAGGCAACTGCAATTCAATGGCACTAGGAGACTGAAGATTCACAGTCCAAAAAGTTATGATTTAATTTTTTTTCAATACTGTGACAACAAATATGATTGCTGGCACTAATTGGCTAGTTGGGCCTGGCACACAGGCTGGCAGGCAGGAGGAAAGTGCAATTCAATGGCACAAGCAAACTGATGATTCACAATCTAACAATTTTTAACTTTAAATATTAACAATACTGTTACAACAAATATGATTGGTGTAACTAGTTGGCAAGTGGGCCTGGCACACAGGCTGGCAGGCAGGAGGTAACTGCAATTCAATGGCACTAGGAGACTGAAGATTCACAGTCAAAAAACTTATGATTTAAATTTGTTTCAATACAGTTACAAGAAATATGATTGTTGGCACTAGTTGGCTAGTGGGCCTGGCACACACGCTGGCTTGCAGGAGGAAACTGCAATTCAATAGCACGAGCAAACTGATGATTCACAATCTAACAATTTTTTATTTTAAATATTAACAATAATGTTACAACAAATATGATTGGTGTAACTAATTGGCAAGTGGGCCTGGCACACAGGCTGGCAGGCAGGAGGAAACTGCAATTCAATGGCACTAGGAGACTGAAGATTCGCAGTAAAAAAAGTGATGATTTGCAATTTTTTCAATACTGTTACAAGAAATATGATTGGTGGCACTAATTGGCTAGTTGGGCCTGGCACACAGGCTGGCAGGCAGGAGGAAAGTGCAATTCAATGGCACGAGAAAACTGATGATTCACAATCACAATCTAACAATTTTTAATTTTAAATATTAACAATACTGTGACAACAAATATGATTGGTGTAACTAGTTGGCAAGTCGGCCTGGCACACAGGCTGGCAGGCAGGAGGAAAATGCAATTCAAGGGCACTAGTAGACTGCAGATTCACAGTCAAAAAAGTGATGATTTACAATTTTTTCAATACTGTAACAAGAAATATGATTGGTGGCACTAATTGGCTAGTTGGGCCTGGCACGCAGGCTGGCAGGCAGGAGGAAAGTGCAATTCAATGGCACGAGCAAACTGATGATTCACAATCACAATCTAACAATTTTTAATTTTAAATATTAACAATACTGTTACAACAAATATGATTGGTGTAACTAGTTGGCAAGTCGGCCTGGCACACAGGCTGGCAGGCAGGAGGAAATTGCAGTTCAAGGGCACTAGTAGACTGCAGATTCACAGTCAAAAAAGTGATGATTTACAATTTTTTCAATACTGTTACAAGAAATATGATTGGTGGCACTAATTGGCTAGTTGGGCCTGGCACACAGGCTGACAGGCAGGAGGAAAGTACAATTCAATGGCACGAGCAAACTGATGATTCACAATCGAACAATGTTTAATTTTAAATATTAACAATACTGTTACAACAACTATGATTGGTGTAACTAGTTGTCAACTGGGCCTGGCACACAGGCCCACAGGCAGGAGGAAACTGCAATTCAATGGCACTAGGAGACTGAAGATTTGCAGTCAAAAAACTTATGATTTAAAAAAATTTCTATACTGTTACAAGAAATATGATTGGTGGCACTAATTGGCTAGTTGGGCCTGGCACACAGGCTGGCAGGCAGGAGGAAAGTGCAATTCAATGGCACGAGCAAACTGATGATTCACAATCGAACAATTTTTAATTTTAAAGATTAACAATACTGTTACAACAACTATGATTGGTGTAACTAGTTGGCAAGTGGGCCGGGCACACAGGCTGGCAGGCAGGAGGAAAGTGCAATTCAATGGCACGAGCAAACTGATGATTCACAATCGAACAATTTTTAATTTTAAATATTAACAATACTGTTACAATGACTGTGATTGGTGTAACTAGTTGAAAGTGGGCCTGGCACACAGGCTGGCACTAGTGGTGGCAGGCTGGCCTGTGAACTAATATGTAAAAGTTTTTTTAAAACATTTAATGTTATGTTACAACAGATAGGAGTGGTGGATTGGCACTGAGGATGGAAGTAGGCACAGTATATGCTGGCAGCCTGACACACAGGCTGGCACTAATGGCAGCCTGGCTACTAAAATTTAATAACACTAGAAGAGGACTGATGTTAAAAAAAATTTAAATAAAATTTACACTAATGTTGTTGTTACACCAGATATAAGTGGTGGAAAAAAAATAAATAAATAAACTGTGTAACACTAAATTATGTGGGCCAGACACACACAGGCCTGATGGCAAAATAAATTAAATTACACTAGCAAAATGATTTAAATTTTTTTTTTTACTTTAAAATAATGTAAAGCAGATATGAGTCGTGGCTGGTAGGTAGGGCAGCAATTTAACACAGTATGCTGTGTAAGTGAGAAAAAACAGAGGCCTGATAGAAAATGAAGTTAGATTACACTAGCAAAATAATTTAAAACTTTATATTTTAATATTAAAATAATGTTAAGCAGAAATGAATGGTGGCACTGGCTGGCTGCTACATAGGGCAGCAATTAACAACAGTATGCTCTGTAAGACAGATAGACAGTTAGACACAGGCCTGATAGAAAATAAAATTAGATTACACTAGCATAATGATTTAAAGATTTTTTTTTTAAATTTAAAGAAAAAGGTTAAGCACATATGAGTTGTGGCTGATAGCCTTGGAAGGGCAGCAATTAAAAACAGTAGGCTCTGTAAGTCAGATACACACAGGCCTGAGAGAAAATACAATTAGATTACACTAGCAAAATGATTTAAAGTTTTTTTTGGGGGGGGAATTTAAAAAAAGGTTAAACACATATGAGTCATGGCTGATAGACTAGGGAAGGCAGCAATTAAACACAGTATGCTCTGTAAGTCAGCAAAACACACAGGCCTGATAGAAAATGATATTAGATTACACTAACAAAATAATTTAAAAGTTTTTTTAAAAAAATTTAAAATAAGGTGAAGCAGATATGAGTGGTGGCTGGCACAGAGCAATTAACCAAAAGACTGAAAAAAACTGAAGTATATGCTGTGTGAGCCTGACAGACACAGGCCTGATAGAAAATGAAATTAGATTACAGTAGCAAAATGATTTAAAAGTTTTTTTTTTAATTTAAAATAATGTTATAAGCGGATATGACCACTGGTGGCTGGCACAGAGCAATGAACCAGAGTATATGCTGTGTGACACAGGCCTGATAGAAAATGAAAATAAATAACACTAGCAAAATAATTTCAAATTTTTGTTGGTTAAATTTAAACTAATGTTGTTAGGCAGATATCAGTGGTGGCACTAATCACAGCATATGCTGTGAGCCTCACACACAGGCTGAAAGCCAGGCAAATGCTAATAAAAATACTAAGAAAAAAAAAAAAAAAACGGCTGAAGTTATAGCCCTAAAAAGGGATTTTTTGGGGTGCTGTCCTTGCAGCAGAGATGAGATGAGTCCTTCAGGACTGTAGTGGACACTAAATACACTAGCCTAGCTATCTATTTCCCTATAATGTCAGCAGCAACACAAAACGTCCTCTAACTAAGACAGCAAGGTCGTTATGAGTCTAAAATGGCTGCTGTCCAGTAGCTGGGAGGGTCTGTGAGGGAGTGTCTGATGCTGATTGGCTCTGTGTCAGAAGGCTGTGACATACAGGGTCAAAGTTTCCTCAATGATGACACATAGGGGACGGATCGAACATCGCATGTGTTCGCCCGCATCAGCAAACGTGAACAAGCTAAGTTCGCCGTGAACCGTTCGCGGGCGAACAGTTCGGGACATCACTAATGTCTGACAGCAACCCAGCTCACTGAATTCTGGAGCAGATAAGACGAAACAGGGCGCCTGTGCGTACCAGTAATAAACCAAAAAGATATCAGTGTAAATTCTAATTCAGTATACTCACATTTGTGAAGAGCACTCAGACAGTGCTATTAGGCACAAGCTGGATATTTAGCAGCAAACCATCTTACTGATATGATGGTAACACTGGCACTGGAACACAGGGACACAGGACCACAGGTACTCCAAAATATATAGAAGAGTCTCAAAGGTAGAGACTATAAACTAAAACTGCAGAATAGACTGCAACAAATGCAGCCTATAACTCCCTAGGGAGTAACAGGTAGGTAAGAAAGGCACGGTTCCAATGTATAATGAACAAAATTTAAAATTGATTTATTGTAAATCAAAAATACATAAAATACAGATAAAAATATAAAACAATGGAACCAGAAGGCAGGGGTTGCTAGCTACCCTCCTTCAAATATGCAACGCGTTTCTCAGTGCTTTACCACACTGTTTCATCAGGCATATAAACTGAGCTGTGAATAGCCTTTAAATACCTTTCCTAACTGAACCAATACTAACAAATATGAAGCCTGTACAAATTAACACACACACCTGTGATCAACCCCTCCTACCATGGGGAGTTCCACAAGATTTTTAACCCTTTGTATGTTGTGTATGTTTCATCCTGCATAAATGATTCATAAATGGTCAGATAGTGTTAATCATATTGTTATTTACATATAAGTGTAAAAAACGTTTAAAATAAAAAGTTAACTAAAACTAATTAGTGGGACTCAAAAAATCAGCTTTGAATATAGACCTATGCACAAAGTCTCAAGGTAATTATAGCAACACTCATGCAAGGGAATTATTTACTATTTCCAAAAACTCCCCACCTTTTTAACCCTATGATGTTGTCTGGGGTTCCATTCCTAATTAATATTGTTTTAAATGTGTTATTCAAACAGCCAAACTCCCATGGCTCTATGTTGTGTTACAGAAAAACAAAAAAATATTTCATTATCTTATCTGTTGTGATCTTTATTAATATACGCCTAGATTACAAGTTTTTGTCGGTAAGGCTTGTGGGGCTAACAAGCCTTTTTTTCCCACCGCTCCCTTAAGACAATGCTGGTATTACAGGGTTTTTTAAACCTGGCATTAGCCGCAAAAAGGTGAGCGTAGAGCAAAATTTAGCTCCACATCTCACCTCAATACCAGAGCTGCTTAATTCAGCAGTGAGCTAGCTAAACGTGCTCGTTCACGATTTCCCCATAGGATACAATGGGGCTGAGCTGGTTGAAAAAAACCTAACACCTGCAAAAAAGCAGCGTTCAGCTCCTAACGCAGCCCCATTGTTTCCTTTGGGGAAATTAATTTTATGTCTGCACCTAACACCCTAACATGAACCCCGAGTCTAAACACTCCTAATCTTACACTTATTAACCCCTAATCTGCCGCCCCCGCTATCGCTAATTCCTACATTATATTATTATCCCCTAATTTTCCACTCCGGACACCTCCGCCAGCTACATTTTACTTATTAACCCTTAATCTACTGCCCCCAACATCGCCGACACCTACATTATAGTTATTAACCCCTAATTTGCCCCCCCAACGTCGCCGCCACTATATTAAATTTATTTACCCCTAATCTGCCGCTGCCGCCGCCGCCAACGTCACCACCACTATTATACATTTATTAACCCCTAAACCTAAGTCTAACACCCACCTAACTTAAATATAATTTAAATACATCTAAAAAAATTTACTAAAATTAACTAAATTATTCCTATTTAAAACTAAATACTTACCTATAAAATAAACCCTAAGCTAGCTACAATATAACTAATACTTACATTGTATCTAGCTTAGGGTTTATATTTATTTTACAGGCAATTTTGTATTTATTTTAACTAGGTAGAATAGTTATTAAATAGTTATTAACTATTTAATAACTACCTAGTTAAAATAAATAAAAATATACCTGTAAAATAAATCCTAACCTAAGTTACAATTACACCTAACACTACACTACAATTAAACTAATTACCTAAACTACCAACAATTAATTACAATTAAATTAAATAAACTAAAGTACGAAAAAAAACCCCACTAAATTACAGAAAATAAAAAAAGATTTACAAGAATTTTAAACTAATTACACCTAATCTAATCCCCCTAATAAAATAAAAAAGCCCCCCCAAAATAATAAAATTCCCTACCCTATACTAAATTACAAATAGCCCTTAAAAGGGCTTTTTGTGGGGCATTGCCCCAAAGTAATCAGCTTTATTACCTGTAAAAAAAAAATACAATACCCCCCCAACATTAAAACCCATCACCCACACACCCAACCCTACTCTAAAAGCCACCCGATCCCCCCTTAAAAAAACCTAACACTACCCCCTGAAGATCACCCTACCTTGAGACGTCTTCACCCAGCCGGGCACAAGTGGTCCTCCAGAGGGGCAGAAGTCTTCATCCGATCCGGGCAGTAGAGGTCCTCAAAGCGGCAGAAGTCTTCATCCAGGCGGCATTAGGTTTAATTAGTTTTAAAAAAAAATTAATTATTTTTTTATTTTCTGTAATTTAGTGTTTGTTGTTTTTCGTACTTTAGTTTATTTATTTTAATTGTAATTAATTGTAGGTAATTTAGGTAATTTATTTAATGATAGTGTAGTGTTAGGTGTAATTGTAACTTAGGTTAGGATTTATTTTACAGGTAATTTTGTAATTATTTTAACTAGGTAGCTATTAAATAGTTATTAACTATTTAATAGCTATTGTACCTAGTTAAAATAAATACAAACTTGCCTGTAAAATAAATATAAACCCTAAGCTAACTACAATGTAACTATTAGTTATATTGTAGCTATCTTAGGGTTTAATTTACAGGTAAGTATTTAGTTTTAAATAGGATTAATTTATTTAATTGTAGTAATTTTATTTAGATTATTTTAAATTATATTTAAATTAGGGGGGGTTAGGATTAGGTTTAGACTTAGGTTCAGGGGTTAATACCTATAATATAGTAGCGGCGACATTGGGGGTGGCAGATTGGGGGTTAATAAATGTAGGTAGGTGGCGGCGATGTTAGGGATGGCAAATTAGGGGTTAATAAAATTTAACTTGTGTTTGTGAGGTGGGAGTGGGGCGGTTTAGGGGTTATTATATTTTTTAAAGTGGCAACGTTGTCCAGTCGGCAGATTAGGGGTTATTATATTTATTAAAGTGTTTCCGATGTGGGGGGGGGGGGGGCTCGGTTTAGGGGTTAATAGGTAGTTTATGGGTGTTAGTGTACTTTTTAGCACTTTAGTTAAGAGTTTTATGTTATGGCGTTAGCCCATAAAACTCTTAAAGGGACACTGAACCCAAAAGTTTTCTTTTGTAATTCAGATAGAGGGGCCTAGTTATCAAGCCGTCAACCTCAAATACGCTGGAATTCCGCAGCGTATTTGTGGCGAGGCTGATTCGCCTTAGTTATCAAAGGCTCGAGACCGGCAAAAGTAGAATTTTGTGACGTAAGCATCGATCCGCCGGACTCAGTCCGACACAGATCGATTCTTACGTCACTCCAGATGTTCCGCACAGAAGTGCGGCACATTCTCACTACTTTTGCTAGTTATCAAATGACTAGCAGGTACGCTCGGCACTTTTACGGCCCAGCGTACCTGGTTTTCAATCCGCCAGCCTGGAGGCGGCGGATCCCATAGGAATCAATGGGAGTCTGACCATAGCGAAAGTACAAGTTCGCTGCTGACAGACATCCCATTGATTTCTATGGGAGATGTCTGCACCTAACACCCTAACATGTACCCCGAGTCTAAACACCACTAATCTGCCCCCCCCCCACACCGCCGCAACTAAATAAAGTTATTACCCCCTAAACCGCCGCTCCCGGAGCCCACCGCAAGCTACTCTATACATATTAACCCCTAAACCGCCACTCCCGGAGCCCACCGCAACTATAATAAATGTATTAACCCCTAAACCGCCGCTCCCTGAACCCGCCGCAACCTATATTAAATGTATTAACCCCTATCCTGCCCCCCCTACACCGTCGCCACCTATAATAAATTTATTAACCCCTAATCTGCCCCCCTACACCGTCGCCACCTATAATAAATTTATTAACCCCTATCCTGCCCCCCACTACGCCGCCGCCACTGTCATAAAATTATTAACCCCTAAACCTAAGTCTAACCCTAACGCCCCCCCTAACTTAAATATTAATTAAATAAATCTAAATAAATTAACTCTTATTAAGTAAATGAATCCTATTTAAAACTAAATACTTACCTTTAAAATAAACCCTAATATAGCTACAATATAAATAATAATTATATTCTAGCTATCTTAGGATTTATATTTATTTCACAGGTACTTTTCAATTTATTTTAACCATGTACAATAGCTATTAAATAGTTATTAACTATTTAATAGCTTACCTAGCTAAAATAAAGAGAAATGTACCTGTGAAATAAATCCTAACCTAAGTTACAATTACACCTAACACTACACTATACTTTAATAAATTATTCCTATTTAAAAATAAATACCTACCTGTAAAATAAACCCTAAGATAGCTACAATATAATTAATAATTATATTATAGCTATCTTAGGATTTATATTTATTTTACAGGTAACTTTGTATTTATTTTAGCTAGATAGAATAGTTATTAAATAGTTATTAACTATTTAATAACTACATAGCTAAAAGAAATACAAAATTACCTGTAAAATAAATCCTAACTTAAGTTACAATTAAACCTAATACTACACTATCATTAAATTAATTAAATAAACTACCTACAAATAACTACAATTAAATACAATTACATAAACTAACTAAAGTACAAAAAATAAAAAAAGCTAAGTTACAAAAAATAAAAAAATAAGTTACAAACATGTTACAAATATTACAACAATTTTAAGCTACTTACACCTAATCTAAGCCCCCTAATAAAATAACAAACCCCCCAAAATAAAAAAAAATGCCCTACCCTATTCTAAATTAAATAAATTTCAAAGCTCTTTTACCTTACCAGCCCTTAAAAGGGCCATTTGTGGGGGCATGCCCCAAAGAAAACAGCTCTTTTGCCTGTAAAAGAAAAATACAACCCCCCCCCAACATTAAAACCCACCACCCACATACCCCTAATCTAACCCAAACCCCCCTTACAAAAACCTAACACTAATCCCCTGAAGATCATCCTACCTTGAGTCGTCTTCACTCAGCCGAGCCACCGATGGAACTGAAGAGGACATCCGGAGCGGAAGAAGTTAATCCTCCAAGCGGTGCTGAAGAAATCTTCCATCCGATGAAGTCATCATCCAGGCGGCGCTGAAGAAAAGTCTTCAATCCGTCCGATGTCATCTTCAAAGAGGCGCTGAAGAGGTCTTCTATCCGGGCGAAGTCATCTTCCAAGCCGGGTCTTGAATCTTCCTTCCGCCGACGCGGAACCACCTTCTTCACCGACGGACTACGACGAATGACGGCTCCTTTAAGGGACGTCATCCAAGATGGCGTCCCCTCAATTCCGATTGGCTGATAGGATTCTATCAGCCAATCGGAATTAAGGTAGGAAAAATCTGATTGGCTGATGGAATCAGCCAATCAGATTGAGCTCGCATTCTATTGGCTGTTCCGATCAGCCAATAGAATGCGAGCTCAATCTGATTGGCTGATTGGATCAGCCAATCGGATTGAACTTGAATCTGATTGGCTGATTCCATCAGCCAATCAGATTTTCCTACCTTAATTCCGATTGGCTGATAGAATCCTATCAGCCAATCGGAATTGAGGGGACGCCATCTTGGATGACGTCCCTTAAAGCAGCCGTCATTCATCGTAGTCCGTCGGTGAAGAAGGAGGTTCCGCGTCGGCGGAAGGAAGATTCAAGACCCGGCTTGGAAGATGACTTCGCCCAGATAGAAGACCTCTTCAGCGCCTCTTGGAAGATGACATCGGACGGATCGAAGACTTTTCTTCAGCGCCACCTGGATGATGACTTCATCGGATGGAAGATTTCTTCAGCGCCGCTTGGAGGATTAACTTCTTCCGCTCCGGATGTCCTCTTCAGTTCCATCGGTGGCTCGGCTGAGTGAAGACGACTCAAGGTAGGATGATCTTCAGGGGATTAGTGTTAGGTTTTTGTAAGGGGGGTTTGGGTTAGATTAGGGGTATGTGGGTGGTGGGTTTTAATGTTGGGGGGGTTGTATTTTTCTTTTACAGGCAAAAGAGCTGTTTTCTTTGGGGCATGCCCCCACAAATGGCCCTTTTAAGGGCTGGTAAGGTAAAAGAGCTTTGAAATTTATTTAATTTAGAATAGGGTAGGGCATTTTTTTATTTTGGGGGGGTTTGTTATTTTATTAGGGGGCTTAGATTAGGTGTAAGTATCTTAAAATTGTTGTAATATTTGTAACATGTTTGTAACTTATTTTTTTATTTTTTGCAACTTAGCTTTTTTTATTTTTTGTACTTTAGTTAGTTTATGTAATTGTATTTAATTGTAGTTATTTGTAGTTAATTTATTTAATTAATTTAATGATAGTGTAGTATTAGGTTTAATTGTAACTTAAGTTATGATTTATTTTACAGGTAATTTTGTATTTCTTTTAGCTATGTAGTTATTAAATAGTTAATAACTATTTAATAACTATTCTAACTAGCTAAAATAAATACAAAGTTACCTGTAAAATAAATATAAATCCTAAGATAGCTATAATATAATTATTAATTACATTGTAGCTATCTTAGGGTTTATTTTACAGGTAAGTATTTAGTTTTAAATAGGAATAATTTATTAAAGTATAGTGTAGTGTTAGGTGTAATTGTAACTTAGGTTAGGATTTATTTCACAGGTACATTTCTCTTTATTTTAGCTAGGTAGCTATTAAATAGTTAATAACTATTTAATAGCTATTGTACCTAGTTAAAATAAATTGAAAGGTACCTGTAAAATAAATATAAATCCTAAGATAGCTAGAATATAATTATTATTTATATTGTAGCTATATTAGGGTTTATTTTAAAGGTAAGTATTTAGTTTTAAATAGGATTCATTTACTTAATAAGAGTTAATTTATTTAGATTTATTTAATTATTATTTAAGTTAGGGGGGCGTTAGGGTTAGGGTTAGACTTAGGTTTAGGGGTTAATAATTTTATTACAGTGGCGGCGGCGTAGTGGGGGGCAGATTAGGGGTTAATAAATTTATTATAGGTGGCGACGGTGTAGGGGGGGCAGGATATGGGTTAATAGGTTTAATATAGGTTACGGCGGGTTCATGGAGCGGCGGTTTAGGGGTTAAACTATTTATTTAGTTGCGGAGAGGTGCGGGATCAGCAGGATAGGGGTTAATAATTTTATTATAGAGGGCGACGGTATGGGGGGGGCAGGATAGGGGTTACTAGGTATACTGTAGGTGGTAGCGGTGTCCGGGAGCGGCGGTTTAGGGGTTAATACATTTATAAGAGTTGCGGCAGGGTCTAGGAGCGGCGGTTTAGGGATTAGTAACTTTATTGAGTTGCGGGAGGCTCCGGGGGCGCCGGTATAGGGATAGAACAGTGTAGTTTAGTGTGAGTGCTTAGTGACAGGCTAGCAATAAACTGGGAAAAAGCCGAAGGGCAGCGAGATCGGATGAGTGATAACTGTCACAGTCCGCTGCTCATCGCCCCGCGGCTTTTTGACAGCTTTATTTGATAACTTAGGCGTATTTTTTCAGGTCCGCGGCGGCGAAGGTAGGCGAGCTTAGGCGGGCGTATTGGGCCGGCGAAGCAAGAAAAGTAGACAGCTTGATAACTACCCCCCAGTGTGTGCAATTTTAAGCAACTTTTTAATTTACTCCTATTATCAATTTTTCTTCGTTCTCTTGCTATCTTTATTTGAAAAAGAAGGCATCTAAGCTTTTTTTGGGTTCAGATCTCCGGACAGCACTTTTTTATTGGTGGATTAATTTATCCACCAATCAGCAAGGACAACCCAGGTTGTTCACCAAAAATGGGCTGGCATCTAAACTTATATTCTTGCATTTCAAATAAAGATACTAAGAGAATGAAGAAAATTTGATAATAGGAGTAAATGAGAAAGTTGCTTAAAATTTCATGCTTAATCTGAATCACGAAAGAAAATTTTTGGGTACAGTGTCCCTTTAACTACTGACTTTTAAATGTGGTAGAAGTCTTGACAGGAGAGGGTCTACCGCTCACTTCTTCCAAGACTCGTAATACCAGCATTAGGCAAATCCCATTGAAAAGATAGGATACGCAATTGTCGTAAGGGGATTTGCGGTATGCTCGAGTCGTGGAAGAAAAGTGAGCGATACACCTGTACCTGCCAAACTCGTAATACCAGCGGGCATTTAAAAAGCAGCGTTGGGACCTCTCAATGCTGCTTTTTTACCCTAACGCAAAACTCGTAATCTAGCACATAGTTTTAGATACATTGGAAATATTCTTACTGTAAACCTGTATAAACTATATTAATAAAGATCACATAAGCACACCTGTATATCCATAAACACACCTGTATATCCTTAAGCACAACTACACAACCATAAGCACATTACATGCACACACCTGTATTCATAAGCACACCTACACATCCATAAGCACACCTTTACATCCATAAGCACACCTGTATATCCATAAGCACATTACATGCACACACCTGTATATACATAAGCACACCTACACATCCATAAGCACACCTGCATATCCATAAGCACACCTTTACATCCATAAGCACACCTACACATCCATAAGCACACCTTTACATCCATAAGCACACCTGCATATCCATAAGCACATTACATGCACACACCTGTATATCCATAAGCACACCTACACATCCATAAGCACACCTGCATATCCATAAGCACACCTGCATATCTATAAGCACACCTGTATATTCATAAGGACACCTGCATATCCATAAGCACACCTGTATATTCATAAGCACACCTGTATATTCATAAGCACACCTGTATATCCATAAGCACACCTGTATATTCATAAGGACACCTGTATATTCATAAGGACACCTGTATATCCATAAGCACACCTGTATATCCATAAGCACACCTGTATATTCATAAGCCCACCTGTATATTCATAAGGACACCTGCATATCCATAAGCACACCTGTATATTCATAAGCACACCTGTATATTCATAAGCACACCTGTATATTCATAAACACATTACATGCACACACCTGCATATCCATAAGCACACCTGCATATCAATAAGCACACCAACACATCCATAAGCACACCTACATATCTATAAGCACACCTGTATATTCATAAGCACACCTGCATATCCATAAGCACACCTGTATATTCATAAGCACACCTGTATATCCATAAGCACACCTGTATATCCATAAGCACACCTGTATATTCATAAGCACACCTGTATATCCATAAGCACACCTGTATATTCATAAGCACACCTGTATATCCATAAGCATTCCTGTATATTCATAAGCACACCTGCATATCCATAAGCACACCTGCATATCCATAAGCACACCAACACATCCATAAGCACAGCTGCATATCCATAAGCACACCTGTATATTCATAAGCACACCTGCATATCCATAAGCACACCTGCCTATCCATAAGCACACCTGCATATCCATAAGCACACCTGTATATTCATAAGCACACCTGCATATCAATAAGCACACCAGCATATCCATAAGCACACCTGTATATCCATAAGAACACCTACACATCCATAAGCACACCTACATATTCATAAGCACACCTACACATCCATAAGCACACCTACATATCCATAAGCACACCTGTACATCCATAAGCACACCTGTTTATCCGTAAGCACACCTACACATCCGTAAGCACACCTGCATATCCATAAGCACACCTGTATATCCATAAGCACACCTACATATTCATAAGCACACCTGCATATCCATAAGCACACCTGTATATTCATAAGCACACCTATATATCATAAGCACACCTGCATATCCATAAGCACACATGTATATCCATAAGCACACCTGCATATCGATAAGCACAGCTGTATATCCATAAGCACACCTACATATTCATAAGCACACCTGTATATCCATAAGCACACCTGCATATCCATAAGCACACCTATACATTCATAAGCACACCTGTATATCCATAAGCACACCTGTATATCCATAAGCACACCTACACATTCATAAGCACACCTGTATATCCATAAGCACACCTGCATATCCATAAGCACACCTGTATATTCATAAGCACACCTGTATATCCATAAGCATACATATATATCCATAAGCACACCTGTATATCCATAAGCACACCTGCATATCCATAAGCACACATGTATATCCATAAGCACACCTGCATATCCATAAGCACACCTGTATATCCATAAGCACACCTGCATATCCATAAGCACACCTGTATATCCATAAGCACACCTACATATTCATAAGCACACCTGTATATCCATAAGCACACCTGCATATCCATAAGCACACCTATATATTCATAAGCACACCTGTATATTCGTAAGCACACCTGCATATCCATAAGCACACCTGTATATCCATAAGCACACCTACACATCCATAAGCACACCTACATATTCATAAGCACACCTGCGTATCATAAGCACACCTGCATATCCATAAGCACACCTATATCCATAAGCACACCTGCATATCTATAAGCACACCTTTAAATCCATAAGCACACCTGCATATCCATAAGCACACCTGCATATCTATAAGCACACCTGTATATCCATAAGCACACCTGTATATCCATAAGCACACCTGTATATTCCTAAGCACACCTGTATATCCATAAGCACACCTGTATATTCATAAGCACACCTGTATATCCATAAGCACACCTGCATATCCATAAACACACCTGTATATTCATAAGCACACCTATATATCATAAGCACACCTGCATATCCATAAGCACACCTGCATATCCATAAGCACACCTGTATATTCATAAGCACACCTGTATATCCATAAGCACACATGTATATCCATAAGTACACCTGTATATTCATAAACACACCTGTATATCCATAAGCACACCTGTATATCCATAAGCACTCCTGTATATTCATAAGCACACCTGTATATCCATAAGCACACCTGTATATTCATAAGCACACTTGTATATCCATAAGCATACCTGTATATCCATAAGCACACCTGCATATCCATAAGCACACCTGCATATCCATAAGCACACCTGTATATTCATAAGCACACCTGCATATCCATAAGCACACCTGCATATCCATAAGCACACCTGTATATTCATAAGCACACCTGCATATCCATAAGCACACCAGCATATCCATAAGCACACCTGTATATCCATAAGAACACCTACACATCCATAAGCACACCTACATATTCATAAGCACACCTGCATATCCATAAGCACACCTACATATTCATAAGCACACCTACACATCCATAAGCACACCTACACATCCATAAGCACACCTGTATATCCGTAAGCACACCTACACATCCGTAAGCACACCTGCATATCCATAAGCACACCTGTATATCCATAAGCACACCTACATATTCATAAGCACACCTGCATATCCATAAGCACACCTGTATATTCATAAGCACACCTATATATCATAAGCACACCTGCATATCCATAAGCACACATGTATATCCATAAGCACACCTGCATATCCAAAAGCACACCTGTATATCCATAAGCACACCTACATATTCATAAGCACACCTGCATATCCATAAGCACACCTGTATATTCATAAGCACACCTATATATCATAAGCACACCTGCATATCCATAAGCACACATGTATATCCATAAGCACACCTGCATATCCAAAAGCACACCTGTATATCCATAAGCACACCTACATATTCATAAGCACACCTGTATATCCATAAGCACACCTGCATATCCATAAGCACACCTACATATTCATAAGCACACCTGTATATCCATAAGCACACCTGTATATCCATAAGCACACCTACACATCCATAAGCAAACCTGTATATCCATAAGCACACCTGCACATCCATAAGCACACCTGTATATTCATAAGCACACCTGTATATCCATAAGCACACATGTATATCCATAAGCATACCTGTATATCCATAAGCACACCTGTATATCCATAAGCACACCTACACATCCATAGGCACACCTGCATATCCATAAGCACACCAGCATATCCATAAGCACTCCTGCATATCCATAAGCACACCTGTATATTCGTAAGAACACCTGCATATCCATAAGCACACCTGCATATCCATAAGCACACCTGTATATCCATAAGCACACCTACACATCCATAAGCACACCTACATATTCATAAGCACACCTACATATCATAAGCACACCTGCATATCCATAAGCACACCTGCATATCTATAAGCACACCTGTAAATCCATAAGCACACCTGCATATCTATAAGCACACCTGCATATCTATAAGCACACCTGTAAATCCATAAGCACACCTGCATATCTATAAGCACACCTGCATATCTATAAGCACACCTGTATATTCATAAGCACACCTGTATATCCATAAGCCCACCTGTATATTCATAAGGACACCTGCATATCCATAAGCACACCTGTATATTCATAAGCACACCTGTATATTCATAAGCACACCTGTATATTCATAAACACATTACATGCACACACCTGCATATCCATAAGCACACCTGCATATCAATAAGCACACCAACACATCCATAAGCACACCTACATATCTATAAGCACACCTGTATATTCATAAGCACACCTGCATATCCATAAGCACACCTGTATATTCATAAGCACACCTGTATATCCATAAGCACACCTGTATATCCATAAGCACACCTGTATATTCATAAGCACACCTGTATATCCATAAGCACACCTGTATATTCATAAGCACACCTGTATATCCATAAGCATTCCTGTATATTCATAAGCACACCTGCATATCCATAAGCACACCTGCATATCCATAAGCACACCAACACATCCATAAGCACAGCTGCATATCCATAAGCACACCTGTATATTCATAAGCACACCTGCATATCCATAAGCACACCTGCCTATCCATAAGCACACCTGCATATCCATAAGCACACCTGTATATTCATAAGCACACCTGCATATCAATAAGCACACCAGCATATCCATAAGCACACCTGTATATCCATAAGAACACCTACACATCCATAAGCACACCTACATATTCATAAGCACACCTACACATCCATAAGCACACCTACATATCCATAAGCACACCTGTACATCCATAAGCACACCTGTTTATCCGTAAGCACACCTACACATCCGTAAGCACACCTGCATATCCATAAGCACACCTGTATATCCATAAGCACACCTACATATTCATAAGCACACCTGCATATCCATAAGCACACCTGTATATTCATAAGCACACCTATATATCATAAGCACACCTGCATATCCATAAGCACACATGTATATCCATAAGCACACCTGCATATCGATAAGCACAGCTGTATATCCATAAGCACACCTACATATTCATAAGCACACCTGTATATCCATAAGCACACCTGCATATCCATAAGCACACCTATACATTCATAAGCACACCTGTATATCCATAAGCACACCTGTATATCCATAAGCACACCTACACATTCATAAGCACACCTGTATATCCATAAGCACACCTGCATATCCATAAGCACACCTGTATATTCATAAGCACACCTGTATATCCATAAGCATACATATATATCCATAAGCACACCTGTATATCCATAAGCACACCTGCATATCCATAAGCACACATGTATATCCATAAGCACACCTGCATATCCATAAGCACACCTGTATATCCATAAGCACACCTGCATATCCATAAGCACACCTGTATATCCATAAGCACACCTACATATTCATAAGCACACCTGTATATCCATAAGCACACCTGCATATCCATAAGCACACCTATATATTCATAAGCACACCTGTATATTCGTAAGCACACCTGCATATCCATAAGCACACCTGTATATCCATAAGCACACCTACACATCCATAAGCACACCTACATATTCATAAGCACACCTGCGTATCATAAGCACACCTGCATATCCATAAGCACACCTATATCCATAAGCACACCTGCATATCTATAAGCACACCTTTAAATCCATAAGCACACCTGCATATCCATAAGCACACCTGCATATCTATAAGCACACCTGTATATCCATAAGCACACCTGTATATCCATAAGCACACCTGTATATTCCTAAGCACACCTGTATATCCATAAGCACACCTGTATATTCATAAGCACACCTGTATATCCATAAGCACACCTGCATATCCATAAACACACCTGTATATTCATAAGCACACCTATATATCATAAGCACACCTGCATATCCATAAGCACACCTGCATATCCATAAGCACACCTGTATATTCATAAGCACACCTGTATATCCATAAGCACACATGTATATCCATAAGTACACCTGTATATTCATAAACACACCTGTATATCCATAAGCACACCTGTATATCCATAAGCACTCCTGTATATTCATAAGCACACCTGTATATCCATAAGCACACCTGTATATTCATAAGCACACTTGTATATCCATAAGCATACCTGTATATCCATAAGCACACCTGCATATCCATAAGCACACCTGCATATCCATAAGCACACCTGTATATTCATAAGCACACCTGCATATCCATAAGCACACCTGCATATCCATAAGCACACCTGTATATTCATAAGCACACCTGCATATCCATAAGCACACCAGCATATCCATAAGCACACCTGTATATCCATAAGAACACCTACACATCCATAAGCACACCTACATATTCATAAGCACACCTGCATATCCATAAGCACACCTACATATTCATAAGCACACCTACACATCCATAAGCACACCTACACATCCATAAGCACACCTGTATATCCGTAAGCACACCTACACATCCGTAAGCACACCTGCATATCCATAAGCACACCTGTATATCCATAAGCACACCTACATATTCATAAGCACACCTGCATATCCATAAGCACACCTGTATATTCATAAGCACACCTATATATCATAAGCACACCTGCATATCCATAAGCACACATGTATATCCATAAGCACACCTGCATATCCATAAGCACACCTGTATATCCATAAGCACACCTACATATTCATAAGCACACCTGCATATCCATAAGCACACCTGTATATTCATAAGCACACCTATATATCATAAGCACACCTGCATATCCATAAGCACACATGTATATCCATAAGCACACCTGCATATCCAAAAGCACACCTGTATATCCATAAGCACACCTACATATTCATAAGCACACCTGTATATCCATAAGCACACCTGCATATCCATAAGCACACCTACATATTCATAAGCACACCTGTATATCCATAAGCACACCTGTATATCCATAAGCACACCTACACATCCATAAGCAAACCTGTATATCCATAAGCACACCTGCACATCCATAAGCACACCTGTATATTCATAAGCACACCTGTATATCCATAAGCACACATGTATATCCATAAGCATACCTGTATATCCATAAGCACACCTGTATATCCATAAGCACACCTACACATCCATAGGCACACCTGCATATCCATAAGCACACCAGCATATCCATAAGCACTCCTGCATATCCATAAGCACACCTGTATATTCGTAAGAACACCTGCATATCCATAAGCACACCTGCATATCCATAAGCACACCTGTATATCCATAAGCACACCTACACATCCATAAGCACACCTACATATTCATAAGCACACCTACATATCATAAGCACACCTGCATATCCATAAGCACACCTGCATATCTATAAGCACACCTGTAAATCCATAAGCACACCTGCATATCTATAAGCACACCTGCATATCTATAAGCACACCTGTATATTCATAAGCACACCTGTATATCCATAAGCACACCTGTATATTCATAAGCACACCTGTATATCCATAAGTACACCTGTATATTCATAAAAACACCTGTATATCCATAAGCACACCTGTATATTCATAAGCACACCTGTATATCCATAAGCACACCTGTATATTCATAAGCACACCTGTATATCCATAAGCACACCTGTATATTCATAAGCACACCTGTATATCCATAAGTACACCTGTATATTCATAAAAACACCTGTATATCCATAAGCACACCTGTATATCCATAAGCACTCATATATATCCATAAGCACACCTGTATATCCATAAGCACACCTGCATATCCATAAGCACACCTACACATCCATAAGCACACCTGCACATCCATAAGCACACCTGCATATCCATAAGCACACCAGCATATCCATAAACACACCTGCATATCCATAAGCACACCTGTATATTCGTAAGCACACCTGCATATCCATAAGCACACCTGTATATCCATAAGCACACCTACACATCCATAAGCACACCTACATATTCATAAGCACACCTGCATATCATAAGCACACCTGCATATCCATAAGCACACCTATATCAATAAGCACACCTGCATATCTATAAGCACACCTGTAAATCCATAAGCACACCTGCATATCCATAAGCACACCTGCATATCTATAAGCACACCTGTATATTCATAAGCACACCTGTATATCCATAAGCACACCTGTATATTCCTAAGCACACCTGTATATCCATAAGCACACCTGTATATTCATAAGCACACCTGTATATCCATAAGCACACCTGCATATCCATAAACACACCTGTATATTCATAAGCACACCTGCATATCCATAAGCACACCTGCATATCAATAAGCACACCTGTATATTCATAAGCACACCTGTATATCCATAAGCACACATGTATATCCACAAGTACACCTGTATATTCATAAACACACCTGTATATCCATAAGCACACCTGTATATCCATAAGCACACCTGTATATTCATAAGCACACCTGTATATCCATAAGCACACCTGTATATTCATAAGCACACTTGTATATCCATAAGCATACCTGTATATCCATAAGCACACCTGCATATCCATAAGCACACCTGCATATCCATAAGCACACCTGTATATCCATAAGCACACCTGCATATCCATAAGCACACCTGTATATTCATAAGCACACCTGCATATCCATAAGCACATCTGCATATCCATAAGCACACCTGTATATTCATAAGCACACCTGCATATCCATAAGCACACCAGCATATCCATAAGCACACCTGTATATCCATAAGAACACCTACACATCCATAAGCACACCTACATATTCATAAGCACACCAGCATATCCATAAGCACACCTACATATTCATAAGCACACCTACACATCCATAAGCAAACCTACATATCCCTAAGCACACCTACACATCCGTAAGCACACCTGCATATCCATAAGCACACCTGTATATCCATAAGCACACCTACATATTCATAAGCACACCTACACATCCATAAGCACACATGTATATCCGTAAGCACACCTACACATCCGTAAGCACACCAGCATATCCATAAGCACACATGTATATCCATAAGAACACCTACACATCCATAAGCACACCTACATATTCATAAGCACACCTGCATATCCATAAGCACACCTACATATTCATAAGCACACCTACACATCCATAAGCAAACCTACATATCCCTAAGCACACCTACACATCCATAAGCACACCTACACATCCTTAAGCACACCTGTATATCCGTAAGCACACCTACACATCCGTAAGCACACCTGCATATCCATAAGCACACCTACATATTCATAAGCACACCTGTATATCCATAAGCACACCTGCATATCCATAAGCACACCTACATATTCATAAGCACACCTGTATATCCATAAGCACACCTGTATATCCATAAGCACACCTACACATCCATAAGCAAACCCGTATATCCATAAGCACACCTGCATATCCATAAGCACACCTGTATATTCATAAGCACACCTGTATATCCATAAGCACACATGTATATCCATAAGCATACCTGTATATCCATAAGCACACCTGTATATCCATAAGCACACCTACACATCCATAGGCAGACCTGCATATCCATAAGCACACCAGCATATCCATAAGCACACCTGCATATCCATAAGCACACCTGTATATTCGTAAGCACACCTGCATATCCATAAGCACACCTGCATATCCATAAGCACACCTGTATATCCATAAGCACACCTACACATCCATAAGCACACCTACATATTCATAAGCACACCTGCATATCATAAGCACACCTGTATATCTATAAGCACACCTGTATATTCATAAGCACACCTATATATTCATAAGCACACCTGTATATCCATAAGCACACCTGTATATTCATAAGCACACCTGTATATCCATAAGCACACCTGCATATCCATAAGCACACCTGTATATTCATAAGCACACCTATATATCATAAGCACACCTGCATATCCATAAGCACACCTGTATATTCATAAGCACACCTGTATATCCATAAGCACACATGTATATCCATAAGCACACCTGTATATTCATAAACACACCTGTATATCCATAAGCACACCTGTATATCCATAAGCACACCTGTATATTCATAAGCACACCTGTATATCCATAAGCACACCTGTATATTCATAAGCACACTTGTATATCCATAAGCATACCTGTATATCCATAAGCACACCTTTATATTCATAAGCACACCTGCATATCCATAAGCATACCAGTATATCCATAAGCACACCTGTATATTCATAAGCACACCTGTATATCCATAAGCATACCTGTATATCCATAAGCACACCTTTATATTCATAAGCACACCTGTATATTCATAAGCGCACCTGTACATCCATAAGCACACCTGTATTTCCATAAGCACACCTGTATATCCATAAGAATACCTCCCTATCCATAAGCACATTATATGCACACCTACACATCCATAACCATACCTGTATATCCATAAGCACATTATATGCACACCTACACATCCATAACCATACCTCTATATCCATAAGCACATTATATGCACACCTACACATCCATAACCATACCTGTATATCCATAAGCACATTATATGCACACCTACACATCCATAACCATACCTGTATATCCATAAGCACATTATATGCACACCTACACATCCATAACCATACCTGTATATCCATAACCACATTATATGCACACCTACACATCCATAACCATACCTGTATATCCATAAGCACATTATATGCACACCTACACATCCATAACTATACCTGTATATCCATAAGCACATTATATGCACACCTACACATCCATAACCATACCTGTATATCCATAAGCACATTATTTGCACACCTACACATCCATAACCATACCTGTATATCCATAAGCACATTATATGCATACCTACACATCCATAACCATATCTGTAGATCCATAAACACATTATTTGCACACCTACACATCCATAACCATACCTATATATCCATAAGCACATTATATGCAGACCTACACATCCATAACCATACCTGTATATCCATAAGCACATTATATGCACACCTACACATCCATAACCATACCTGTATATCCATAAGCACATTATATGCACATCTACACATCCATAACCATACCTTTATATCCATAAGCACATTATATGCATACCTACACATCCATAACCATATCTGTAGATCCATAAACACATTATATGCACATCTACACATCCATAACCATACCTCTATATCCATAAGCACATTATATGCACACCTACACATCCATAACCATACCTGTATATCCATAAGCACATTATATGCACACCTACACATCCATAACCATACCTGTACATCCATAAGCACATTATATGCACACCTACACATCCATAACCATACCTGTATATCCATAAGCACATTATATGCACACCTACACATCCATAACCATACCTGTATATCCATAAGCACATTATATGCACACCTACACATCCATAACTATACCTGTATATCCATAAGCACATTATATGCACACCTACACATCCATAACCATACCTGTATATCCATAAGCACATTATTTGCACACCTACACATCCATAACCATACCTGTATATCCATAAGCACATTATATGCATACCTACACATCCATAACCATATCTGTAGATCCATAAACACATTATTTGCACACCTACACATCCATAACCATACCTATATATCCATAAGCACATTATATGCAGACCTACACATCCATAACCATACCTGTATATCCATAAGCACATTATATGCACACCTACACATCCATAACCATACCTGTATATCCATAAGCACATTATATGCACACCTACACATCCATAACCATACCTCTATATCCATAAGCACATTATATGCACACCTACACATCCATAACCATACCTCTATATCCATAAGCACATTATTTGCACACCTACACATCCATAACCATACCTGTATATCCATAAGCACATTATATGCACATCTACACATCCATAACCATACCTTTATATCCATAAGCACATTATATGCATACCTACACATCCATAACCATATCTGTAGATCCATAAACACATTATATGCACATCTACACATCCATAACCATACCTCTATATCCATAAGCACATTATATGCACACCTACACATCCATAACCATACCTGTATATCCATAAGCACATTATATGCACACCTACACATCCATAACCATACCTGTACATCCATAAGCACATTATATGCACACCTACACATCCATAACCATACCTGTATATCCATAAGCACATTATATGCACACCTACACATCCATAACCATACCTGTATATCCATAAGCACATTATATGCATACCTACACATCCATAACCATACCTGTATATCCATAAGCACATTATATGCATACCTACACATCCATAACCATATCTGTATATCCATAAGCACATTATATGCATACCTACACATCCATAACCATACCTGTATATCCATAAGCACATTATATGCATACCTACACATCCATAACCATACCTGTATATCCATAATCACATTATATGCACACCTACACATCCATAACCATACCTGTATATCCATAAGCACATTATATGCATACCTACACATCCATAACCATATCTGTATATCCATAAGCACATTATATGGATACCTACACATCCATAACCATACCTGTATATCGATAAGCACATTATATGCATACCTACACATCCATAACCATATCTGTATATCCATAAGCACATTATATGCATACCTACACATCCATAACCATACCTGTATATCCATAAGCACATTATATGCATACCTACACATCCATAACCATACCTCTATATCCATAAGCACATTATATGCATACCTACACATCCATAACCATACCTGTATATCCATAAGCAGATTATATGCATACCTACACATCCATAACCATACCTGTATATCCATAAGCACATTATATGCACACCTACACATCCATAACCATACCTGTATATCCATAAGCACATTATATGCATACCTACACATCCATAACCATACCTGTATATCCATAAGCACATTATATGCACATCTACACATCCATAACCATACCTGTATATCCATAAGCACATTATATGCACACCTACACATCCATAACCATACCTGTATATCCATAAACACATTATATGCACATCTACACATCCATAACCATACCTATATATCCATAAGCACATTATATGCATACCTACACATCCATAACCATATCTGTATATCCATAAGCACTTTATATGCACACCTACACATCCATAACCATACCTGTATATCCATAAGCACATTATATGCACACCTACACATCCATAACCATATCTGTATATCCATAAGCACATTATATGCATACCTACACATCCATAACCATACCTGTATATCCATAAGCACATGATATGCACACCTACACATCCATAACCATACCTGTATATCCATAAGCACATTATATGCACATCTACACATCCATAACCATACCTCTATATCCATAAGCACATTATATGCACACCTACACATCCATAACCATACCTGTATATCCATAAGCACATTATATGCACATCTACACATCCATAACCATACCTGTATATCCATAAGCACATTATATGCATACCTACACATCCATAACCATATCTGTAGATCCATAAACACATTATATGCACATCTACACATCCATAACCATACCTCTATATCCATAAGCACATTATATGCACACCTACACATCCATAACCATACCTGTATATCCATAAGCAAATTATATGCACACCTACACATCCATAACCATACCTGTATATCCATAAGCACATTATATGCACACCTACACATCCATAACCATACCTGTATATCCATAAGCACATTATATGCATACCTACACATCCATAACCATACCTGTATATCCATAAGCACATTATATGCATACCTACACATCTATAACCATACCTCTATATCCATAAGCACAATATATGCATACCTACACATCCATAACCATACCTGTATATCCATAAGCAGATTATATGCATACCTACACATCCATAACCATACCTGTATATCCATAAGCACATTATATGCAGACCTACACATCCATAACCATACCTGTATATCCATAAGCACATTATATGCATACCTACACATCCATAACCATACCTGTATATCCATAAGCACATTATATGCACATCTACACATCCATAACCATACCTGTATATCCATAAGCACATTATATGCACACCTACACATCCATAACCATACCTGTATATCCATAAACACATTATATGCACATCTACACATCCATAACCATACCTATATATCCATAAGCACATTATATGCATACCTACACATCCATAACCATATCTGTATATCCATAAGCACTTTATATGCACACCTACACATCCATAACCATACCTGTATATCCATAAGCACATTATATGCACACCTACACATCCATAACCATATCTGTATATCCATAAGCACATTATATGCATACCTACACATCCATAACCATACCTGTATATCCATAAGCACATGATATGCACACCTACACATCCATAACCATACCTGTATATCCATAAGCACATTATATGCACATCTACACATCCATAACCATACCTCTATATCCATAAGCACATTATATGCACACCTACACATCCATAACCATACCTGTATATCCATAAGCACATTATATGCACATCTACACATCCATAACCATACCTGTATATCCATAAGCACATTATATGCATACCTACACATCCATAACCATATCTGTAGATCCATAAACACATTATATGCACATCTACACATCCATAACCATACCTCTATATCCATAAGCACATTATATGCACACCTACACATCCATAACCATACCTGTATATCCATAAGCAAATTATATGCACACCTACACATCCATAACCATACCTGTATATCCATAAGCACATTATATGCACACCTACACATCCATAACCATACCTGTATATCCATAAGCACATTATATGCATACCTACACATCCATAACCATACCTGTATATCCATAAGCACATTATATGCACACCTACACATCCATAACCATACCTGTATATCCATAAGCACATTATATGCACACCTACACATCCATAACCATACCTGTATATCCATAAGCACATTATATGCACATCTACACATCCATAACCATACCTGTATATCCATAAGCACATTATATGCACACCTACACATCCATAACCATACCAGTATATCCATAAGCACATTATATGCATACCTACACATCCATAACCATACCTGTATATCCATAAGCACATTATATGCACATCTACACATCCATAACCATACCTGTATATCCATAAGCACATTATATGCACACCTACACATCCATAACCATACCTGTATATCCATAAGCACATTATATGCACACCTACACATCCATAACCATACCTGTATATCCATAAGCACATTATATGCATACCTACACATCCATAACCATACCTGTATATCCATAAGCACATTATATGCACACCTACACATCCATAACCATACCTGTATATCCATAAGCACATTATATGCATACCTACACATCCATAACCATACCTGTATATCCATAAGCACATTATATGCACACCTACACATCCATAACCATACCTGTATATCCATAAGCACATTATATGCACATCTACACATCCATAACCATACCTGTATATCCATAAGCACATTATATGCACACCTACACATCCATAACCATACCAGTATATCCATAAGCACATTATATGCATACCTACACATCCATAACCATACCTGTATATCCATAAGCACATTATATGCACATCTACACATCCATAACCATACCTGTATATCCATAAGCACATTATATGCACACCTACACATCCATAACCATACCTGTATATCCATAAGCACATTATATGCACACCTACACATCCATAACCATACCTGTATATCCATAAGCACATTATATGCATACCTACACATCCATAACCATACCTGTATATCCATAAGCACATTATATGCACACCTACACATCCATAACCATACCTGTATATCCATAAGCACATTATATGCATACCTACACATCCATAACCATACCTGTATATCCATAAGCACATTATATGCATACCTACACATCCATAACCATACCTGTATATCCATAAGCACATTATATGCACACCTACACATCCATAACCATACCTGTATATCCATAAGCACATTATATGCACACCTTCACATCCATAACCATACCTGTATATCCATAAGCACATTATATGCATACCTACACATCCATAACCATACCTCTATATCCATAAGCACATTATATGCACACCTACACATCCATAACCATACCTGTATATCCATAAGCACATTATATGCATACCTACACATCCATAACCATACCTGTATATCCATAAGCACATTAAATGCACATCTACACATCCATAACCATACCTCTATATCCATAAGCACATTATATGCACACCTACACATCCATAACCATACCTGTATATCCATAACCACATTATATGCACACCTACACATCCATAACCATACCTGTATATCCATAAGCACATTATATGCACACCTACACATCCATAACCATATCTGTATATCCATAAGCACTTTATATGCACACCTACACATCCATAACCATACCTGTATATCCATAAGCACATTATATGCATACCTACACATCCATAACCATACCTGTATATCCATAAGCACATTATATGCACACCTACACATCCATAACCATACCTGTATATCCATAAGCACATTATATGCATACCTACACATCCATAACCATACCTGTATATCCATAAGCACATTATATGCACACCTACACATCCATAACCATACCTGTATATCCATAAGCACATTATATGCACACCTACACATCCATAACCATACCTGTATATCCATAAGCACATTATATGCACATCTACACATCCATAACCATACCTGTATATCCATAAGCACATTATATGCATACCTACACATCCATAACCATATCTGTAGATCCATAAACACATTATATGCACATCTACACATCCATAACCATACCTCTATATCCATAAGCACATTATTTGCACACCTACACATCCATAACCATACCTGTATATCCATAAGCACATTATATGCATACCTACACATCCATAACCATATCTGTATATCCATAAGCACATTATATGCATACCTACACATCCATAACCATACCTGTATATCCATAAACACATTATATGCACACCTACACATCCATAACCATATCTGTATATCCATAAGCACATCTTAACATCTATAAGTATGTAGAAATAAATGGTGCGTGTCCTGCAACGGTTAAAGCTTCATCTTCAAAGTAGGGATGAAGGGAGTCTAATTCCAGGAATCAAAGGATTTATTCCATGAAGTTGCAAACAGTAAAACAGCTCTTTTCAGAGGATTTATTCCACAAGTTAAAAACAAGTATAACAAGCTCTGAATAAAAGAAGTTGAATAAAATTATCTCAACGCGTTTCAGCAAATTTATCGTCTTTTTGAAGAGCAATAAAATGTCAATAGCTCTTTCTGAGTTGACATTTTATTGCTCTGGAAAAAGGCGATAAATTAACTAAAACGCGTTGAGATAATTTTATTCATCTTGTATAATTCAGTGTTTGGTATACTTGTTTTAAACTTGTAGAATAAACCCTCTGAAAAGAGCTCCTTCACTGTTTGCACCTTCATGAAATAAATCCTTTGATTCTTGGAATTAGACTCCCTTCAACCCCTACTTTGGAGACAATGCTTTAACCCTTGATGGACCAGCATAATGTATTTCTACTTGCACATAACTACAGTTTTGGGAGAGACCTGGAAGGGCAGCGATCAGATATAAGGGAGTATGCTTTTATTTTTTTTAACCTTTGTTTTTGTGATTCTATATTTCTCCAGATTTATTTATATATTAGTATAATTGTTTGCTCCTATTACAACATCCATAAGCACACCTGTATATCCATAAGCACACTTGTATATCCATACTGTATATCGAGCACACCTGTATATCCATAAGCACACTTTTATTTCCTTACTGTATATCGAGCACACCTGTATATCCATAAGCACACTTGTATATCCATACTGTATATCAAGCACACCTGTATATCCATAAGCACACTTGTATATCCATACTGTATATCAAGCACACCAGAATATCCATAAGCACACCTGTATATCCTTACTGTATATCGAGCACACCTGTATATCCATAAGCACACCTGTATATCCCTACTGTATATCAAGCACACCTGTATATCCATAAGCACACCTGTATATCCTTACTGTATGTCAAGCACACCTGTATATACATACGCCCACCTGTATATCCTTACTGTATATCATTCAAGAACACCTGTATATACATAAGCACACCTGTATATCCTTACTGTATATCAAGCACACCTGTATATCCATAAGCACACCTATATATTAATAAGCGCACCTGCATACAAAAAAGCACTCCTGCACACCTGTATATTAATAATCACACCTATATTTTACTTTTACTTTTATTTTTAATATAAGACACTCTCAGTTATGGATTGGGCACTTTTTAAGTAAAGTTGCTATATATTGTTTGTATACATGCCTGGAGTTAGTTATTAAGTGCTCTTTTTAGCAACTTTATTTGTGGCTAAATATTTGTCAAGATTGGTAGAGTCTGTGAAACATACAAGGGTTTGGGAGCTATTACTTTATTTTATTCATTTGGATGATGCGATGTATTATGTCTCAAATTTAGTCACTCATAAACACATTCCATCTAATCCATTAAGCTTAATTTTGGGTAAACATCTTTTTACATGTCACAGCAATCTAATTTCTTACCTGCCTTAGGAAGATAGAACATATCATAATTTGTGTGCGAACGTGCATGTGATGACACTATTTACATCATGTGTAACCCGTTATCATTTCGAGCCATTTTTTTGGCGCCAAAATTTCCTCCCATTTTTTAGCATTATAAGCTCCACCCCCACTCATTCAGTGCTCTCAGAAAGCACTTAGAGAGCTTTTGTGCAGCATTATTTTTTATAAATCAGTAACTTCTTTTATAATTATGCCCTCTGTTTCCCATTCTCTCAAGCCTATTAAATATGTTACATATAGGAGCCTGGATATAAATTTTTTATTTTTTTTATTTTTTTTTTGCAATTATGTCTCAAACGTAACCTGCCTCAGATGTTACCATAGGATTTGAGTTGCCTGAACAGGTTTCTGTTAAAGCTAAGTGTGTTTGTTGTAAAAAAGCTGATCTAAATTATTCAGCTTAATTATATGGCTCTTGTTTTGACAATTTATTTAAATGCTGATAATGTATCTATAAGTACAAATGCACCCACTGTTATTCCATCTCATCCTAATGTTCAAAGCAGTCCTGCAGAAATGAAAGATTTTATTGCTGCAGCTATAGAGAAGGCAATGACTGCTATACTGTCTTCAAATAAACGTAAAAGGGTTTTGCAAGATTTTCCGAAACCTAGTGAATTTAGTTCTGACCTTCAGCATACTGATGTATCCTCCACTGATGGGTTTTCCTCTGATTCAGAGAATGCCACGTTAGAGAGAGATATAGACAAATATTTTTTATTTAAGATAGAACATATTCGCTCTCTATTAAAGGAAGTATTGTTTACTTTGGGTATTGAGGAGTCTAAACCTACTGATGATAAAACTAGTAATCGTTAAATTTTGTATTTAATTCTACTGTTATTACTCCTGAATTATTTCCTATTCCCGACGCTATCTCCAATGTGATTGCTAAAGAATTGTCTAAGTAAAAACAAAGGGTGGCGCAAAAGGACTAAAAGCAAATAGACATAAGTCCCCTGTAAGCACTGCCGAGGAGAGACACCAACAAAAACCGACACTTTTTTGTAAAGTAGAAAGGAACCCCAGGGCCTCGATTCGATATAAATCGCCGGCGACGCCAAATTTTGCGCGGGTTTGGTATCCTTAGAAGTTACGCGTGTATATTTCTGCCTTCGCCCATATTTTTATGGCCCATAGACTGACATACAAAACACGCGCAGTTTGGTATCCAATATACAGCGTAACGACTTACGTGCGCAGATTTCAGAAAATCTACTCCATTCTCATCTCGCCACAAATTGCAGGCACAGGAGCCCTTGCACTGACTTAGAAACCAACGTAAGTCTCTGAAAGCCTAACAAATGCATGCTTAACAACATACATATCAGCAGCTTGATCACAAATAGTTAACCTCTTCAAAGCATTTATAATTCCTGCCCCTGCAAGTGTGTCAAACCAATCACAAAGGGGTGCATCATGGGGCACAAGGGGTGCATCATGGGTCACAAAGGGTGCATCATGGGGCACAAGGGTGCATCATTGGGCACAAGGGGTGCATCATGGGGCACAAGGGTGCATCATTGGGCACAAGGGGTTCATCATGGGGCACAAGGGTGCATCATTGGGCACAAGGAGTGCATCATGTGGCACAAAGGTGCATCATTGGGCACAAGGGTGCATCATGGGGCACAAGGGTGCATCATTGGGCAGAAGGGGTGCATCATGGAGCACAAGGGTGCATCATGGGGCACAAGGGTGCATCATTGGGCACAAGGGGTGCATCATGGGGCACAAGGATGCATCATTGGGCACAAGGGGTGCATCATGGGGCACAAGGGTGCATCATGGGGCACAAGGGTGCATCATTGGGCACAAGAGGTGCATCATTGGGCACAAGGGTGCATCATTGGGCACAAGGGGTGCATCATGGGGCACAAGGGTGCATCATTGGGCACAAGGGTGCATCATTGGGCACAAGGGGTGCTGGAAGCTCTACAATCCCCTGTTGTTCCGTCTACACATGCTGATTCTATAGTTGCTGCTGAGGTCCCTGGTCATGGTGCTGCCCCTGCTGCAGCTGGTCATCGAATTACATACTGCGGATTTCCACTGCATGTAAGTGGAACTACTACATCCCGCCCCCATTCCCTTAACCACCCTAATTACTGAAAATATATCATTAGTTTAATTCATGGTTTGGTCACTATGATTTATTGACTATCATTTAGAAGAATGAAAATGGATGTTTATACCTTATGTTCACACCTTCTGTAAATACATTATTATTTAGATATATATACCCATGTGCAGGGATAGGCAAGGTGTCCTTCACTAAAATTCTTTACCTTAGAAAATGTCCGCCACAGCCTTGGCTCGTGCCTATCCCTGCACATGGGTCAATTTCTATTGGATGTGAGAAACCTTGATTTACATCTTATAATTGAATATCACTATATGTACCCTTCATACACAGCTATGTGATGTGGAACACTATTAGTTAAAAAAAGGAATTTTAACTCGTTAAAATTCCTTTTTTTAACTAATAGTGTTCAAAACCATTGTCTTATGTATAAGCACTCCAGCCAACAAATAAAGTCTACCGACAGTAGGCATTTTACTGGCATCCCCCAAATATTTGTGTTTGCACCCTTCTAGTTCTCAGAATAACTATGTGATGTGGTTTATAAAACATGAATATGTCATAAACATGATGATATTACCTTTTTTGGGCCATTTCCATACAGGCCTTATTATATGTTTCAACAATATTAGTGTATAAAACACCCCCCACATGGATGTGAATGACAATTATATGGTAAATAACAGAGGACAAGATTTATGCTGAAATATAACAATATTTTTTTTTTTTAGGCTTCTTAGATGAGGGGGCTGAGGGGCCTGGAGTGGGTCTCCTGCCTCTCCTGGGTTGTGTGGATTCAGAGGATTCTGCAGGAGTGCTGGCCACAGATGAGAGGCTGGAGGCAGTGTCCTGCTGGTGGGTGAAATGCTCCACCAACACACCCAACAGTTGGTTTTGTTCCTGCCATCTGTTGTCACTCTGCATCTGCATGTCCGAAATAACTCTCAGCATCTGAGTTCTGGTTCTGGACGATACTACTTAAAGATGCTGCCATGTCCCGTTGCAGCTCAATAGAATGCTGGAGTAAAGTCTGTTGGCTCCTGTAAAACCTGCATTGGTCTCTCTGTATTTTCTCACTGCTTGCTATGAGCCTCCTCTGGAGGGAAATGTATTCGTCGCCCATGGGAGAATATAGAGGATCTACAGGCTGTTGACCAGCAGGTTCACCTCTAGCTGCTGTTGCATCTGGAACATCCTCAGCTTCTGCTGCATCTGGAACATCCTCAGCTAGTGCTGCATCTGGAACAACTACAGCTAGTGCTGCCTGAGGAACTGCTACAGCTGGTGCTGCCTGAGGAACTACTACAGCTGGTGTTGCCTGAGAAACAACTACAGCTGGTGCTGCCTGAGGAACTACTACAGATGGTGCTGCATCAGGGACAAATACACCTATATGCTCCTCTTCAGATGCTGGAGCTCTTCCAAAGGAAGCGGATGGTGGAGCTCTCCGGGTGGACTGGTAGTCCCATTGCCGACTGGTGTGCGACCACTCCGCCTGTCCAGTTTGCATGTCCTGTACGTAAAAGCCCTAACTGGCCTGATATTGTGGGGGGGGGGGGGGGAAAGACATGTACCCTTTGGGGCTGACTTGGCTCCCCCTCAAAGCCAAAAGAACAATCCTCCGGCCAGGGATCCTGCCAGGGCTCGTCTGCCAATGTTGATGGCATGATGTCTGGCTCCTCAACAGAGGCAATCCAACTCAGCTCATGCCTGGGAGCATACTGTCCTTGTTGATGGATTCTCTGGACTGGTGGTTGCGGTTGAGGCATTCTCTGGACTGGTGGTTGCGGTGGAGGCATTCTCTGGACTGGTAGTTGCGGTGGATGCATGCCCGTTTGCACCCTGGTGACAGGAGGTTCTGTGGAGGAGTCAAATGATGAGAGGTATTAGTACAATCATATATATATCCATATGGGCATACAATGTACATTGATACATGCTAGGGCCTATACTCATTCTCATGTCAAACTCTATAACATGTATGTGCACATTGTGATTTGTGATATGAGGGATTTTAATATGCAAAGTATACATGTATGTGTTTCATACAATAGTTAATGTGTACATGTCAGTGATGTAGAAAATGTGTTCTTTAAGTAACACTATGGTCACACAATCATATCATGAATTTCAATGTGTTAAGTAGCATTAAATTGACATTAAACCCATTTTTATTCTTTCATGATTCAGCTAGAGCATGCAATTTTAAACAACTTTTTAATTTACTTCCATTACCTAATTTGCTTCATTCTCTTCATAATTTTTGCGGAAAAGCATATCTAGATAAGGCTCAGAAGCTGCTGATTGGTGGCTGCACATCAATGCCTCATGTGATTGGCTCACCCATGTGCATTGAGATTTAATAAACAAAGAATATCAGAATAATGAAGCAAATTAAATAACAGAAGTAAATTGGGATGTTGTTTAAAACTGTATTCTCTATCTGAATAATGAAATAAAAAGATTTGGTTTAATGTCCCTTTAATGTGAAATATAATTGTAGATGTTTTTGTTAGTAGGCCAAATACCATGCTCCTCATTGTGTACATGAATGTGTGACATTAAAGGATAGTGATGTCCTGAATAGTTTGCCGGCGAATAGTTCCCGGCGAACATAGCATGTTCCCGTTCGCTGCGGATGGTGAACATATGCGATGTTCGGTCCGCGCCCCCTATTCCTCATCATTGAGTAAACTTTGACCCTGTACCTCACAGTCAGAAGACACATTCCAGCCAATCAGCAGCAGATCCTCCCTTCCAGACCCTCCCACCTACTGCACAGCATCCATTTTAGATTCATTCGGAGCCTGCATTCTTAGTGAGAGGAGGGATAGTGCTGCTGCTGCTGCTGATTTAATAGGGAAATCGATAGCTAGGCTAGTGTATTCAGTGTCCACTACAGTCCTGAAGGACTCATCTGATCTCTGCTGTAAGGACAGCACCCCAAAAAGTCCTTTTTAGGGCTAGAACATCAGTCTGCTTTTTTTTCCCCCATTTGTAATATAATTGCAGTTGCCTGCCTGCCAGCATGTGTGTCAGGCTCACAGCATATAATGTGCCCACTTGCCCAGTGCCACCACTCATATCTGGTGTAACAGTAGTGTACATTTAAAAAAAACAACACTTTTTTGACTGTGAAATAATAGCAGGCAGCTGCCAGTACCCAAGATGGCCGCCAATAAGGCAGATGGGGAGGGTTAGAGAGCTGTTTTGGGGGGGGGATCAGGGAGGTTGGGGGCTAAGGGGGGATGCTATACCACAGCATATGTAAATATGCTCAAAAATAATAATAAAAAAATGTAAACACGTTTTATTTTAGTACTTAAGATATATATCTCTACTTAAGCGCCGACTAACACTTGTGTGCCCGGAGGAGGTGAAACCTAGCTTCCACCAATGCGAATATAACTACAAAAAGAATGGGGTAACCAGGCGCCAACTAACGAAGGCTAGGGGTAGGAAGATAACGGTTAAAAATCAACTTCAATTTTAATTACAAATAGTTAAAACAATGTTAACAATGGTTATAGTTAAAAACAATATACACAATTGTAACTCCTTAATTCATGGATCCATGAGAATACAGTGCAATGATAAGATATGATAGTGATAGGTCTAAAAAGACATGGTACAATAGGTATGATACATTAATAAACTCAATGAATAAACTGGATAGAGCTGATTCTGCAACAGGTTATGAAGTCAGATAATGATAACTAGTGTCCAAAAAAATATAGTGTCCAAAAAAATATAGTGTCCAAAAAAATATAGGCCTAGATTTGGAGTTCGGCGGTAAAAGGGCTGTTAACGCTCCGCGGGCTTTTTTCTGGCCGCACCATAAATTTAACTCTGGTATCGAGAGTTAAAACAAATGCTGCGTTAGGCTCCAAAAAAGGAGCGTAGTGCATTTTTACCGCAAATGCAACTCTCGATACCAGAGTTGCTTACGGACGCGGCCGGCATCAAAAACGTGCTCGTGCACGATTCTCCCATAGGAAACAATGGGACTGTTTGAGCTGAAAATAAACCTAACACCTGCAAAAAAGCAGCGTTCAGCTCCTAACGCAGCCCCATTGTTTCCTATGGGGAAACACTTCCTACGTCTGCACCTAACACTCTAACATGTACCCCGAGTCTAAACACCCCTAACCTTACACTTATTAACCCCTAATCTGCCGCCCCCGCTATCGCTGACCCCTGCATTACAGTTTTAACCCCTAATCTTCCGCTCCGTAAACCGCCGCAACCTACGTTATCCCTATGTACCCCTAATCTGCTGCCCTAACATCGCCGACCCCTATGTTATATTTATTAACCCCTAATCTGCCCCCCACAACGTCGCCGACACCTGCCTACACTTATTAACCCCTAATCTGACGAGCGGACCTGAGCGCTACTATAATAAAGTTATTAACCCCTAATCCGTCTCACTAACCCTATCATAAATAGTATTAACCCCTAATCTGCCCTCCCTAACATCGCCGACACCTAACTTCAATTATTAACCCCTAATCTTCCGATCGGAGCTCACCGCTATTCTAATAAATGTATTAACCCCTAAAGCTAAGTCTAACCCTAACACTAACACCCCCCTAACTTAAATATAATTTACATCTAACGAAATTAATTAACTCTTATTAAATAAATTAATCCTATTTAAAGCTAAATACTTACCTGTAAAATAAACCCTAATATAGCTACAATATAAATTATAATTATATTTTAGCTATTTTAGGATTAATATTTATTTTACAGGCAACTTGGTATTTATTTTAACTAGGTACAATAGCTATTAAATAGTTAAGAACTATTTAATAGTTACCTAGTTAAAATAATTACAAAATTACCTGTAAAATAAATCCTAACCTAAGATATAATTAAACCTAACACTACCCTATCAATAAAATAATTAAATAAACTACCTACAATTACCTACAATTAACCTAACACTACACTATCAATAAATAAATTAAATACAATTGCTACAAATAAATACAATTAAATAAACTAGCTAAAGTACAAAAAATAAAAAAGAACTAAGTTACAGAAAATAAAAAAATATTTACAAACATAAGAAAAATATTACAACAATTTTAAACTAATTACACCTACTCTAAGCCCCCTAATAAAATAACAAAGCCCCCCAAAATAAAAAATTCCCTACCCTATTCTAAATTTAAAAAGTTACAAGCTCTTTTACCTTACCAGCCCTGAACAGGGCCCTTTGCGGGGCATGCCCCAAGAAGTTCAGCTCTTTTGCCTGTAAAAGAAAACATACAATACCCCCCCCCCAACATTACAACCCACCACCCACATACCCCTAATCTAACCCAAACCACCCTTAAATAAACCTAACACTAAGCCCCTGAAGATCTTCCTACCTTGTCTTCACCATACCAGGTTCACCGATCCGTCCTGGCTCCGATATCTTCATCCAACCCAAGCGGGGGCTAGACATCCACTGAAGAAGTCCAGAAGAGGCTCCAAAGTCTTCCTCCTATCCGGCAAGAAGAGGACATCCGGACCGGCAAACATCTTCTCCAAGCCGCATCTTCTATCTTCTTCCATCCGGTGCGGAGCGGGTCCATCTTGAAGCAGGCGACGCGGATCCATCCTCTTCTTCCGATGTCTCCCGACGAATGACGGTTCCTTTAAGGGACGTCATCCAAGATGGCGTCCCTCGAATTCCGATTGGCTGATAGGATTCTATCAGCCATTCGGAATTAAGGTAGGAATTTTCTGATTGGCTGATGGAATCAGCCAATCAGAATCAAGTTCAATCCGATTGGCTGATCCAATCAGCCAATCAGATTGAGCTCGCATTCTATTGGCTGTTCCGATCAGCCAATAGAATGCAAGCTCAATCTGATTGGCTGATTGGATCGGCCAATCGGATTGAACTAGATTCTGATTGGCTGATTCCATCAGCCAATCAGAAAATTCCTACCTTAATTCCGATTGGCTGATAGAATCCTATCAGCCAATCGGAATTCGAGGGACGCCATCTTGGATGACGTCCCTTAAAGGAACCGTCATTAGTCGGGAGACATCGGAAGAAGAGGATGGATCCGCGTCGCCTGCTTCAAGATGGACCCGCTCCGCACCGGATGGAAGAAGATAGAAGATGCGGCTTGGAGAAGATGTTTGCCGGTCCGGATGTCCTCTTCTTGCCGGATAGGAGGAAGACTTTGGAGCCTCTTCTGGACCTCTTCAGCACCGGATTATGGATCGCCAACCCCCGCTTGGGTTGGATGAAGATCTTGGAGCCAGGACGGATCGGTGATACCTGGATGGTGAAGACAAGGTAGGAAGATCTTCAGGGGATTAGTGTTAGGTTTATTTAAGGGGGGTTCGGGTTAGATTAGGGGTATGTGGGTGGTGGGTTGTAATGTTGGGGGGGGGGTATTGTATGTTTTTTTTAACAGGCAAAAGAGCTGAACTTCTTGGGGCATGCCCCGCAAAGGGCCCTGTTCAGGGCTGGTAAGGTAAAAGAGCTTGTAACTTTTTTAATTTAGAATAGGGTAGGGAATTTATTATTTTGGGGGGCTTTGTTATTTTATTAGGGGGCTTAGAGTAGGTGTAATTAGTTTAAAATTGTTGTAATATTTTTCTTATGTTTGTAAATACTTTTTTATTTTCTGTAACTTAGTTCTTTTTTATTTTTTGTACTTTAGCTAGTTTATTTAATTGTATTTATTTGTAGCAATTGTGTTTATTTAATTTATTGATAGTGTAGTGTTAGGTTAATTGTAGGTAATTGTAGGTAGTTTATTTAATTATTTTATTGATAGGGTAGTGTTAGGTTTAATTATATCTTAGGTTAGGATTTATTTTACAGGTAAATTTGTTATTATTTTAACTAGGTAACTATTAAATAGTTCTTAACTATTTAATAGCTATTGTACCTAGTTAAAATAAATACCAAGTTGCCTGTAAAATAAATATTAATCCTAAAATAGCTACAATGTAATTATAATTTATATTGTAGCTATATTAGGATTTATTTTACAGGTAAGTATTTAGCTTTAAATAGGATTAATTTATTTAATAAGAGTTAATTTATTTCGTTAGATTAAAATTATATTTAAGTTAGGGGGGTGTTAGTGTTAGGGTTAGACTTAGCTTTAGGGGTTAATACATTTATTAGAATAGCGGTGAGCTCCGATCGGAAGTTTAGGGGTTAATAATTGAAGGTAGGTGTCGGCGATGTTAGGGAGGGCAGATTAGGGGTTAATACTATTTATGATAGGGTTAGTGAGGCGGGTTAGGGGTTAATAACTTTATTATAGTAGCGGTGTGGTCCGCTCGGCAGATTAGGGGTTAATAAGTGTAGGCAGGTGTCGGCGACGTTGAGGGGGGCAGATTAGGGGTTAATAAATGTAATATAGGGGTCGGCGGGGTTAGGGGCAGCAGATTAGGGGTACATAAGTATAACGTAGGTGGCGGTCGGAAGATTAGGGGTTAAAATTTTTAATTGAGTGGCGGCGATGTGGGGGGAGCTCGGTTTAGGGGTACATAGGTAGTTTATGGGTGTTAGTGTACTTTAGGGTACAGTAGTTAAGAGCTTTATAAACCGGCGTTAGCCAGAAAGCTCTTAACTCCTGCTATTTTCAGGCGGCTGGAATCTTGTCGTTAGAGCTCTAACGCTCACTGCAGAAACGACTCTAAATACCGGCGTTAGAAAGATCCCATTGAAAAGATAGGCTACGCAAATGGCGTAGGGGGATCTGCGGTATGGAAAAGTCGCGGCTGGAAAGTGAGCGTTAGACCCTTTAATCACTGACTCCAAATACCAGCGGGCGGCCAAAACCAGCGTTAGGAGCCTCTAACGCTGGTTTTGACGGCTACCGCCGAACTCTAAATCTAGGCCATAGTGTCCAAAAAAATATAGTGTCCAAAAAAATATAGTGTCCAAAAAAATATAGTGTCCAAAAAAAAATTATATAGTATAAAAAATATATCCAAAGGTAAATCTAGAATTAATGTCCAAAAAAATATAGTGTCCAAAAAAATATAGTGTCCAAAAAAATATAGTGTCCAAAAAAATATAGTGTCCAAAAAAAAAATTATATAGTATAAAAAATATATCCAAAGGTAAATCTAGAATTAATGTCCAAAAAAATGTCCAATCAAATTAATGCGTGAAAAATGTGAACAAAATTAGTCCCAATCCTCGGTGTGTTTAAATTATGTCACAAATTGTGTCCCAAATAACACTCCAAATAAATGTAGTCCAAAAAATATGAAGCAAAAATAGCAAAAATATAAAGCAAAAATATAAAAGCGTGCAAAAAAATGCTAGTGAAATAATGCAATCCAAATTAAAAAAAGATCTTGTGTGTTGAAACCTTTGTTCCCTGTTTCTTCTGCTATGGAGGGGTGGATTCACAAGATGGGAGAGGAAACCATGGTGAAAAATGGCTAAAAAGATATAAAAATGTGCTAAAAAATACCTGTGGAAAGAAAAATACAAGAAATGTGTAGCAAGTTCACAAATGTTGACTTCAATAGAAATAGGCTTGTACTGGACAAGGTCTACGTGTTTTGGCCCCTCTAGACCTTTATCAAGAGTCTTCACTGCTGGGCATAAAACACGTGTGGTGCGCAGTGGCATTTAGCAGCCTTCTAATTACCAAAAAGTAACGCCAAAGCCATATAAGTCTGCTATTTATGAACAAAGGGAATCCCAGAGAAGCATTTGCAACCATTTATGCCATAATTGCATAAGTTGTTTGTAAATAATTTCTGTGAGAAACCTAAAGTTTGTGAAAAAGTGAACAATTTTTTTTTATTTGATCGCATTTGGCGGTGAAATGGTGGCATTAAATATACCAAAATGGGCCTAGATCAATACTTTGGGTTTTCTACTATACTGCACTTAAGCTAAAATTAACTCTACAAGCTGCCTACATGCTCCCTAATTAACCCCTTCACTGCTGGGCATTAAACACGTGTGGTGCGCAGTGGCATTTAGCAGCCTTCTAATTACCAAAAAGCAACGCCAAAGCCATATAAGTCTGCTATTTCTGAACAAAGGGGATCCCAGAGAAGCATTTACAACCATTTATGCCATAATTGCATAAGTTGTTTGTAAATAATTTCTGTGAGAAACCTAAAGTTTGTGAAAAAGTGAACATTTTTTTTTTATTTGATCGCATTTGGCGGTGAAATGGTGGCATGAAATATACCAAAATGGGCCTAGACTTTGGGTTGTCTACTACACTACACTTAAGCTAAAATTAACTCTACAAGCTCCCTACATGCTCCCTAATTAACCCCTTCACTGCTGGGCATAAAACATGTGTGGTGCGCAGTGGCATTTAGCAGCCTTCTAATTACCAAAAAGCAACGCCAAAGCCATATAAGTCTGCTATAATGGCATGTCTGGCACACAGTGTTGGGGCAAGGGTCCATCTGACCACTGATACCTGGTCTGCAAAGCATGGTCAGGTCAGGTATATCACCTACACTGCGAACTGTGAAGCGGGCGTAACCCTTACACTACCTGATCGATACAACATCATACCTGATGTTTTAAAGCACGTTATTCCAAATAATTTAGGAATGTTAGGTGATTTATGACCTTTATGGATTAAAACCAGACTCTGCATCAAATATGTAATTTTCCATGGGAGTTTTGCCATGGATCCCCCTCCGGCATGCCACAGTCCAGGTGTTAGTCACCTTGAAACAACTTTTCCATCACTATTGTGGCCAGAAAGAGTCCCTGTGGGTTTTAAAATTTGCCTGCCTATTGAAGTCTATGGCTGTTGGCCCGGTTTGCCCGTTTGCGTACATTTGCGGAAGTTTGCGTTCGCCGTTTGCGAACCCAAATTTTTATGTTTGCGACATCACTATTAAAGGATGTTATATCTCAAATACATAGTCACAAGCCCCTGGAAGTCCACGGACTGCTGTGACGCTCAGGGTCCTGCGTATTATCTCCTGCCATTCATTGTATTCAGCCTCCTGGGGAGGACCACCGCCTGTTCCCCTCTGGTACATGGCTTCTTGGCCCATTTTCTCCTTCAGCCGCCTCTTGCAGTCATTCCATCTTTTCTTTAGCCCATCTACATTCCTCCTCTGCTGGGCCACGCTGTTGACTGCCTCCTCGACCAACAGCCATGCATCCCTACGCCTTCGGGCAACTCCTTTGCTCTTCTCGTGGCCAAAGAGGGCAGTGTGGTTCTCCATGACGGCCTGGACTAGCGCTAGATTTTCAGCGAAAGAGAAGTTCGGGCACCTCATGTGCTCATCGTCCTGGGCCGCCTGGCTTCCTCCCTGGGATGTCCCTGGTGTGGGTTCCTCCCTATCCTCTCCCTCCTCCCCCCTTCTATCCCCATGTGCACCCGCTATCCCTCTTCTATGTGTGCCTGTTCTTGGGGCAGCCCCACTCCCATCATCCCTTCTGGCTCTCCCTCTCCCCACTCCACTTACTCCATGACGGGGACCCTGCTGCTCCTCCTGTCCATAATCCTCTCCCTGCAACTCCCCTCCCCTCCTCCCCTCCGCCCTAGCTCTCCCTGTCATCCTCAAACTACACACACTCACACACTCACACTCACTCCCACTTCAATCACACAAAATCACAACCAAACACTCAGCCTATCACACTGTAAAAGATAAATAAAATGTGTGAGGTGTTAGAAAAAAAAGTGTTGTGTATTTTGTATATGTATGTATGCAAAATGTGTGCAATATGTAAAAAAAAGTGTAAGTAAATGTACAAGCTTAACCAAACACAAATCCGACCTAACTAACTTTTATGAATTGCGCCTCTTTCACTGCTCTTACTAAATAACTGAACTCACTGTAGTGTGCTGTAGCTCCAAGAAACAACCAAACACACTAAAGAAAATGGCGGCTGCACATGGGTTTATGTATGAATTTTGAATTGCGTAATTACGTGACGCATCTTTTAGACCTGGCGGTTATTTTTTACAAATCGTAGACTAATTTACATCAAACTACTCTTTATTGAGACTTTACGTGAAGAAAATACTGGCGTAAGTACTTGTGACAACTAAAATGTGTATTTGCGCACATTTTAGTTGATCGCCCGTTTTTCATACTTACGCCAGTTTAGCATCTGACGGCGCAGTATATTGGATAGCTCGAGTTTGGAGTTGAAATTACGGGCGGCGCGGGTTCCCTCGCTTGCGCCGAAAACTACACCATATATCGGATCGCGCCCCAGGAGTAAAAACACACTGGAAGTGTTAGCAGTTGTGGAGCTTATAACACAGGATTTCAACAAACCTACAGCACAACCTACTCAAGGTATGAGATAAAGAACTCTTAGCATATATTCAAGGAAAGATATGACCATTAGTGATGTCGCAAATAGTTCGCCGGCGAATAGTTCCCGGCGAACATAGCATGTTCGCGTTTGCCGCGAACATATGCAATGTTCGATTCCCCCCCCTATTCGTCATCATTGAGTAATACTTTGACCCTGTACCTCACAGTCAGCAGGCACATTCCAGCCAATCAGCAGCAGACCCTCCCTCCCAGACCCTCCTACCTCCTGGACAACATCCATTTTAGATTCATTCGGAAGCTGCATTGTTAGTGAGAGGAGGGACAGTGTAGCTGCTGCTGATTTAATAGGGAAATCTATAGCTAGGCTACTGTATTCAGTGTCCACTACAGTCCTGAAGGACTCATCTGATCTCTGCTGTAAGGACAGCACCCCAAAAATCCCTTTTTAGGGCTGCTTTTTTTTTTTTTTTCCTGTGTAATCTAATTGCAGTTGCCTGCCTGCCAGCGTGTGTGTCAGGCTCACAGCGTATACTGTGCCCACTTGCCCAGTGCCACCACTCATATCTGGTGTAACAGTAGTGTAGATTGAAAAAAAAAAACACTTTTTTTACTGTGTTAAATAATTGCAATCAGTTTCCTTCACGTGTGCGTTTAAGTGCCTGCCTGCCAGGGCACAGTGTCACCCCAGTGCAACTCATATCTGGTGTAACAGTAGTGTAGATTTAAAAAAAACAACACTTTTTTGACTGTGTTAAATAATAGCAGTCAGTTTCCTTCACACGTGTGTGTTTCAGTGCCTGCCTGCCAGGGCACAGTGTCACCCCAGTGCAATTCATATCTGGTGTAACAGTAGTGTAGATTTAAAAAAAAACAACACTTTTTTGACTGTGAAATAATAGCAGTCAGTTTCCTTCACACGTGTGCGTTTCAGGGCCTGCCAGGGCACAGTGTCACCCCAGTGCAACTCATATCTGGTGTAACAGTAGTGTACATTTAAAAAACAACAACACTTTTTTGACTGTGTTAAATAATAGCAGTCAGTTTCCTTCACACGTGTGTGTTTCAGTGCCTGCCTGCCAGGGCACAGTGTCACCCCAGTGCAATTCATATCTGGTGTAACAGTAGTGTAGATTTAAAAAAAACCAACACTTTTTTGACTGTGAAATAATAGCAGTCAGTTTCCTTCACACGTGTGCGTTTCAGGGCCTGCCAGGGCACAGTGTCACCCCAGTGCAACTCATATCTGGTGTAACAGTAGTGTACATTTAAAAAACAACAACACTTTTTTGACTGTGTTAAATAATAGCAGTCAGTTTCATTCACACGTGTGCGTTTCAGTGCCTGCCTGCCAGGGCACAGTGTCACCCCAGTGCAACTCATATCTGGTGTAACAGTAGTGTACATAACTGATGTTTTAAAGCACGTTATTCCAAACAATTTAGGAATGTTCGGTGATTTATGCCCTTTATGGATTAAAACCAGACTCTGCATTAACTATGCAATTTTCCATGGGAGTTTTGCCTTGGATCCCCCTCCGGCATGCCACAGTCCAGGTGTTAGTACCCTTGAAACAACTTTTCCATCACTATTGTGGCCAGAAAGAGTCCCTGTGGGTTTTAAAATTCGCCTGCCTATTGAAGTCTATGGCGGTTCACTGTTCGCGAACAGTTGCAGAAGTTTGCAATCGCCGTTCGCAAACGGAAAATTTTAGGTTCGCGACATCACTAATTACCATAATTTAAAAGTGAGCAACACTAAGGAGGGCATTTGTTCACAACAAAAGACTCTACATCGACATTCAGATTAACACTCGTTGTCTGGTAAAAAGTGTAATCTATACCAATAATGGCAGCTAACACCATACCTGGAGTGTTGAACAAAACAAATAAATATATCAGCATACTCAAATATCTCAAAGGTATATAATATTAGTGGAAACAATATAGGATATCATTAATTGCAACACATTAGCAATTGAGCAACAGAGAAACTCTTTCAGGTTGTTTTCTAGGAAAAACACAATTATCAGAAACTTTGAATATTCTACATCCAATTAGGATACGGCCAGCATATCTATTCATTATATTGCCTGCATATCTTCATTTAATTTGTATACATTTTAAATACAATCAAATATCAGTTTGTGAACGAAATATATGTTTGCCCTTATTTTTATGATTCATAGGCACTAGAGAAACCAATGTCCAGCTTTTATATATTTTTTATTTATATTTAATATTTTTTATTTATAGATATTTTATAAAATGTATCAATAAATGTGTATAATTCACTTCAACAAACTTATGTCTATTTGCTTTTAGTATTATAGCGCCACCCCATGGGGCCCATTTATCAAAGGGCTTGCGGACCTGATCCGACACTGCGGATCAGGTCCGCAAGACCTCGCTAAATGCGGAGAGCAATACGCTCTCCGCATTTAACATTGCACCAGCAGCTCACAAGAGCTGCTGGTGCAACGCCGCCCCCTGCTGACTCGCGGCCAATCGGCCGCCAGCAGGGAGCTGTCAATCAACCCGATCGTATTCGATCGGGTTGATTTCCGGCGATTCCTGTCCGCCTGCTCAGAGCAGGCGGACAGGGTTATGAAGCAGCGGTCTTTAGACCGCTGCTTCATAAGTTGTGTTTCTGGCGAGTCTGAAGACTCGCCAGAAACACGGCCCTTCAAGCTCCGTACGGACCTTGATAAATGGGCCTGTTTGTTTTTACCTATAACTGTTTTAAATACTATCATTTGAGGAGTATAGTGTTTTTCTGGGTGTAGTAGCTCAAATGTGTTTTTGACAATAGCCTATTTTTGTTTCCAAAGAATGGTCTAAACCTGGAACCTCTTTTTACCCTTCTTCTAGGTTTAATAAATTATATCCTTTACCTGTGGCTAATCTAGAGCTTTGGGAAACAGTCTCTAAGGTTGATGGAGCTATTCCCACTCTTGCCAAACGTATTACTCTTCCTATGGAAGACAGTACCTCTTTTAAGGATCCTTTAGATAGGAAGCTTGAATCTTATCTAAGAAGGGCATATTTACATACTGGCTATATTCTTAGACCTGTTATATCTATGACTGATGTTGCTGCTGCGTCTACTTTTTGGTTGGACAGTTTAGCACAGCAGTTGTCTTCAGATCCTGAATTATCTAACATTATTATTTTACTTCAACATGCAAATCATTTTATTTGTGATGCTATATTTGATGTTAGCCATTCCAACTAGAAGAGCTTTATGGCTTAAATCTTGGAATGCTGACATGGTGTCTAAAACTAGATTATTATCTCTCTCTTTTCAGGGTAAAAGTCTTTATGGTTCACAAATGGATTATATTATCTCCACTGTTATTGGGGTTAAGGGAGTTTTTCTACCCCAAGACAAGAAATCTAAGGGTAAATTTAAAGCTTGCTCCTTCCCCTAAGGCATCTTGCTCTAGTTAGAGACCATCTAAAAAATTTGAATAAATAAAAACATTATAAGAAACCAAATCCTGCCCCTAAACCTACACCGACCTCACTAACTTGGCTATACGTTAAAATGAGGTATGAGTAAGATGGGAGGTCTATTTATAGGCATTTGAGGTTTGGGAAACTTTGCTCCCTCCTGGTAGGAATGTATATCCCATCAGTAAAAACTCGTGGACTCTCGCTACCATGAAATAGATGAATTTATCAGGTAAGTTCTTAAATAAATTATGTTATATACGCTGTACTATCCAGTTACACAGAGACTTATGCTGCATGGTTCAGGATCATTTAACATACATATTATTTAAGCTGTAATATCCAGTTACACAGAGACTTATGCTGAATGGGGCTGGGTCATTTTACATATATATTATATAAGCTGTACTATCCAGTTACACAGAGACTTATGCTGCGTGGTGCAGGATCATTTAACATATATATTATATATACGCTGTACTATCCAGTTACACAGAGACTTATGCTGTATGGGGCTGGGTCATTTAACATATATATTATATAAGCTGTACTATCCAGTTACACAGATACTTATGCTGCATGGTGCTGGATCATTTAACATATATATTATATAAGCTGTACTATACAGTTACACAGAGAATAATGCTGCAAGGTGTTGGATCATTTAACATATATATTATATATAAGCTGTACTATCCAGTTACAAAGAGACTTATGCTGTATGGTGCTGGATCATTTAACATATATATTATAAATAAGCTGTACTATCCAGTTAAACAGAGACTTATGCTGCAAGATGCTGGGTCATTTAACATATATATTATATATAAGCTGTACTATCTAGTTACACAGAGATTTATGCTGCATGGTGCTGGGTCATTTAACATACACTGTGTGCAGAATTATTAGGGAAATGAGTATTTTGACCACATCATCCTCTTTATGCATGTTGTCTTACTCCAAGCTGTATAGGCTCGAAAGCCTACTACCAATTAAGCATATTAGGTGATGTGCATCTCTGTAATGAGAAGGGGTATGGTCTAATGACATCAACACCCTATATCAGGTGTGCATAATTATTAGGCAACTTCCTTTCCTTTGGCAAAATGTGTCAAAAGAAGGACTTGACAGGCTCAGAAAAGTCAAGAATAGTGAGATATCTTGCAGAGGGATGCAGCACTCTTAAAATTGCAAAGCTTCTGAAGCGTGATCATCGAACAATCAAGCATTTCATTCAAAATAGTCAACAGGGTCGCAAGAAGCGTGTGGAAAAACCAAGGCGCAAAATAACTGCCCATGAACTGAGAAAAGTCAAGCGTGCAGCTGCCAAGATGCCACTTGCAACCAGTTTGGCCATATTTCAGAGCTGCAACATCACTGGAGTGCCCAAAAGCACAAGGTGTGCAATATTCAGAGACATGGCCAAGGTAAGAAAGGCTAAAAGATGACCACCACTGAACAAGACACACAAGCTGAAACGTCAAGACTGGGCCAAGAAATATCTCAAGACTGATTTTTCTAAGGTTTTATGGACTGATGAAATGAGAGTGAGTCTTGATGGGCCAGATGGATGGGCCCGTGGCTGGATTGGTAAAGGGCAGAGAGCTCCAGTCCGACTCAGACGCCAGCAAGGTGGAGGTGGAGTACTGGTTTGGGCTGGTATCATCAAAGATGAGCTTGTGGGGCCTTTTCGGGTTGAGGATGGAGTCAAGCTCAACTCCCAGTCCTACTGCCAGTTTCTGGAAGACACCTTCTTCAAGCAGTGGTACAGGAAGAAGTCTGCATCCTTCAAGAAAAACATGATTTTCATGCAGGACAATGCTCCATCACACGCGTCCAAGTACTCCACAGCGTGGCTGGCAAGAAAGGGTATAAAAGATGAAAATCTAATGACATGGCCTCCTTGTTCACCTGATCTGAACCCCATTGAGAACCTGTGGTCCATCATCAAATGTGAGATTTACAAGGAGGGAAAACAGTACACCTCTCTGAACAGTGCCTGGGAGGCTGTGGTTGCTGCTGCACGCAATGTTGATGGTGAACAGATCAAAACACTGACAGAATCCATGGATGGCAGGCTTTTGAGTGTCCTTGCAAAGAAAGGTGGTTATATTGGTCACTGATTTGTTTTTGTTTTGTTTTTGAATGTCAGAAATGTATATTTGTGAATGTTGAGATGTTATATTGGTTTCACTGGTAAAAATAAATAATTGAAATGGGTATATATTTGTTTTTTGTTAAGTTGCCTAATAATTATGCACAGTAATAGTCACCTGCACACACAGATATCCCCCTAAAATAGCTATAACTAAAAACAAACTAAAAACTAGTTCCAAAACTATTCAGCTTTGATATTAAGGAGTTTTTTGGGTTCATTGAGAACAGGGTTGTTGTTCAATAATAAAATTAATCCTCAAAAATACAACTTGCCTAATAATTCTGCACTCCCTGTATATATTATATATAAGCTGTACTATCCAGTTACAAAGATACTTATGCTGCATGGTGCTGGATCATTTAACATATATATTATATATAAGCTGTACTATCCAGTTAAACAGAGACTTATGCTGCATGGTGCTGGGTCATTTAACATATATAATATATATAGTGATGTCGCAAATAGTTCGCCGGCGAATAGTTCCCGGCGAACATAGCTTGTTCGCGTTCTCCACGGCGGGCGAACATATGCAATGTTTGATCCGCCTCCTATTCGTAATCATTGAGTAAACTTTGACCCTGTATCTCACAGTCTACAGACACATTTCAGCCAATCAGCAGCAGACCCTCCCTCCCAGACCCTCCCAGCTCCTGTACAGCAGCCATTTTAGATTCATTCTGATCCTGCATTCTTAGTGAAAGGAGGGATAGTGTAGCTGCTGCTGATTTTATAGGGAAATTCATAGCTAGCCTAGTGTATTCAGTGTCCACTACAGTCATGAAGGACTTATCTAATCTCTGCTGTAAGGACAGCACCCCAAAAAGCCCTTTTTAGGGCTAGAACATCTTTTTTTTTTGTCTGTGTAATTTTGACTGTGAAACATCAGTCTGCTAGTGTAATCTAAGTGCAGTTGCCTGCCTGCCAGCGTGTGTGCCAGGCCCACTTGCCAAGTTAGTGCCACCACTCATATTTGTTGTAACAGTATTGTAAATATTTAAAAAAAAACTTTTTTGACTGTGAAACATCAGTCTGCTAGTGTAATCTAATTGCAGTTGCCTGCCTGCCAGCGTGTGTGCCAGGCCCACTTGCCAAGTTAGTGCCACCACTCATATTTGTTGTAACAGTAGTGTAAATATTTTTTTTAAAAACTTTTTGGACTGTGAAACATCAGTCTGCTAGTGTAATCTAATTGCAGTTGCCTGCCTGCCAGCGTATGCGCCAGGCCCACTTGCCAAGTTAGTGCCACCACTAATATTTGTTGTAACAGTAGTGTAAATATTTAAAAAAAAAACTTTTTGGACTGTGAAACATCAGTCTGCTAGTGTAATCTAATTGCAGTTGCCTGCCTGCCAGCGTGTGTGCCAGGCCCACTTGCCCAGTGCCACCACTCATATCAGGTGTAACAGTAGTGTAAATATTTTAAAAAAACTTTTTTGACTGTGAAACATCAGTCTGCTAGTGTAATCTAATTGCAGTTGCCTGCCTGCCTGCCAGCGTGTGTGCCAGGCCCACTTGCCAAGTTAGTGCCACCACTCATATTTGTTGTAACAGTATTGTAAATATTTTAAAAAAAACTTTTTTGACTGTGAAACATCAGTCTGCTAGTGTAATCTAATTGCAGTTGCCTGCCTGCCAGCGTGTGTGCCAGGCCCACTTGCCAAGTTAGTGCCACCACTCATATTTGTTGTGACAGTTGTGTAAATATTTAAAAAAAAAAAACTTTTTTGACTGTGAAACATCAGTCTGCTAGTGTAATCTAATTGCAGTTGCCTGCCTGCCAGCGTGTGTGCCAGGCCCACTTGCCAAGTTAGTGCCACCACTCATATTTGTTGTAACAGTAGTGTAAATATTTTTTTAAAAAACTTTTTTGACTGTGAAACATCAGTCTGCTAGTGTAATCTAATTGCAGTTGCCTGCCTTCCAGCGTATGTGCCAGGCCCACTTGCCAAGTTAGTGCCACCACTAATATTTGTTGTAACAGTAGTGTAAATATTTAAAAAAAAAAACTTTTTGGACTGTGAAACATCAGTCTGCTAGTGTAATCTAATTGCAGTTGCCTGCCTGCCAGCGTGTGTGCCAGGCCCACTTGCCAAGTTAGTGCCACCACTCATATTTGTTGTAACAGTAGTGTAAATATTTAAAAAAAAAACTTTTTTGACTGTGAAACATCAGTCTGCTAGTGTAATCTAATTACAGTTGCCTGCCAGCCAGCGTGTGTGCCAGGCCCACTTGCCAAGTTCGTGCCACCACTCATATTTGTTGTAACATTTGTGTAAATATTTAAAAAAAAACTTTTTTCACTGTGAAACATCAGTCTGCTAGTGAAATCTAATCGCAGTTGCCTGCCTGCCCGCGTGTGTGCCAGGCTCACTTGCCAAGTTAGTGCCACCACTCATATTTTTTGTAACAGTAGTGTAAATATTTTTTAAAAAAACTTTTTTGACTGTGAAACATCAGTCTGCTAGTGTAATCTAATTGCAGTTGCCTGCCTGCCAGCGTGTGTGCCAGGCCCACTTGCCAAGTTAGTGCCACCACTCATATTTGTTGTAACAGTAGTGTAAATATTTTAAAAAACAAACTTTTGTGACTGTGAAACATCAGTCTGCTAGTGTAATCTAATTGCAGTTGCCTGCCTGCCAGCGTATGTGCCAGGCCCACTTGCCAAGTTAGTGCCACCACTAATATTTGTTGTAACAGTAGTGTAAATATTTTTTAAAAAAACTTTTTTGACTGTGAAACATCAGTCTGCTAGTGTAATCTAATTGCAGTTGCCTGCCTGCCAGCGTGTGTGCCAGGCCCACTTGCCAAGTTAGTGCCACCACTCATATTTGTTGTAACAGTAGTGTAAATATTTTTTTAAAAAACTTTTTTGACTGTGAAACATCAGTCTGCTAGTGTAATCTAATTGCAGTTGCCTGCCTGCCAGCGTGTGTGCCAGGCCCACTTGCCAAGTTAGTGCCACCACTCATATTTGTTGTAACAGTAGTGTAAATATTTTTAAAAAAAACTTTTTTGACTGTGAAACATCAGTCTGCTAGTGTAATCTATTTGCAGTTGCCTGCCTTCCAGCGTGTGTGCCAGGCCCACTTGCCAAGTTAGTGCCACCACTCATATTTGTTGTAACAGTAGTGTAAATATTTAAAAAATAAACTTTTTTGACTGTGAAGCCTCAGTCTGCTTTTTTGTGTCAGGCTCACAGTGTATACTGTGCCCACTTGCCCAGTGCCACCACTCATATCTTGTTTAATAGTAGTGTAAGTGTACATTTAAAAAAATTAACTTTTTGGATTGTGAGAAATCAGTCTGCTTTTTTGTGTCAGGCTCACAGAGTATATTGTACCCACTTGCCCAGTGGCACCACTCATATTTTGTTTAATAGTAGTGTAAGTGTACATTTTAAAAAAAAATGACAGGCAGAGGCAGGCCACCCTGCAGGTGGGGTCGTGGTCGTGGTGCTGTGATTCCCTTTGACCCTATAATAATTCCCAGTGTTCAGAGGCCACGTACCATGAACGCGAAAAGTTCTGAGGAGGACCTAGTTGACTGGCTAACACAGGACACCCCATCTTCTACAGCTTCCGCTCTGAACCTTGACGCACCATCCACCTCCAGCTTAGCTTCGGGCACCTCTCAAGTGACCAGTGCCACTCGCCCTCCTGCCGCCACCACCAACACTAGCACCACAGCCACTTCACTTGATCTGTCAGAGGAGTTATTAGGACATCAGTTGGAAGAAATAAGTGATGCGCAACCATAATTGACAGAGGATGTAGATAACAGTGATATGTCGCAGTCAGGCAGTATTACAGACATGGACGTACGGTGTGATGATGATGATGATGATGTTGTACCCGCTGCTGCTGATGATGCTTCCGTGGATGTCACGTGGGTGCCCGCTAGAAGAGAAGAAGAAGAGGGGGAAAGTTCAGATGGGGAGACAGAGAGGAGGAGGAGGAGATGAGTTGGAAGAAGGGGGAGGTCGTCGCAAGGAGCTAGTGGCACAGTCAGACAGCATGCATCGGCACCCGGGGTCAGCCAGACAGCACGCCAATCAACGCATGCTGTTGCCACCACCAGAATGCCGTCATCGCAGAGCTCAGCAGTGTGGCATTTCTTTTGTGTGTCTGCCTCTGACAACAGCGATGCCATTTGCAACCTGTGCCAAAAGAAACTGAGTCGTGGGAAGTGCAACACCCACCTAGGTACAACTGCTTTGTGAAGGCACATGATCTCACATCACAAATGCCGATGGGATGAACACATGAGTAGAAGCAGCACACAAACTCAAAGCCGCCATGATCCTCCTGGTCCAGCATCTTCAGCCACGTCAACCACTGCTGTCCTCCTTGCCCACTCTCAACCATCTGCCACTCCGTCTCTCTTCCGTAGCAGTTCCTGCTCATCTGCCCACAGTCAGGTGTCTGTCAAGGGAATGTTTGAGCGTAAGAAGCCAATGTCCCAAAGTCACCCATTTGCCCGGCGTCTGACAGCTGGCTTGTCTGAACTCTTAGCCCGCCAGCTTTTACCATACAAGCTGGTGGAGTCTGAGGCATTCAAAAATTTGTATCTATTGGGATACCGCAGTGGAAGGTACACGGCCGAAATTTCTTTGCACAAAAAGCAATCCCAAACCTGTACTCGATTGTGTGAAAGGAAGTAATGGCATGTCTGGCACACAGTGTTGGGGCAAGGGTCCATCTGACCACTGATAGCTGGTCTGCAAAGCATGGTCAGGGCAGGTATATCACCTACACTGCACATTGGGTAAACCTACTGATGGCTGACAAGCATGGAATGCGTAGCTCTGCAGAGGAGTTGGTGACACCGCCACGACTTGCAGGCAGGCCTGCTGCTACCTCCTCTACTCCACCTACTCCATCCTCTTCCATAACCTCTTCCTCGGCTGAGTCCTCTTCTGCTGCTGTGTCTTTCTCCACATCAACGGCACTCCCCAAGCTTCGCAGGTACTATTCCAGATCCCGGATACGGCAGTGTCACGCCGTCTTGGGGTTGACTTGCCTGAAAGCCGAGAGTCACACCGCACCAGCACTCCTGTCCGCCCTGAACACACAGGTGGATCAGTGGCTGACTCCGCACCAACTGGAGATCGGCAAAGTGGTTTCTGACAACGGAAGTAATTTGGTGGCGGCATTGAAATTGGGCAAGTTGACACATGTGCCGTGCATGGCACATGTGTGTAATCTGATCATACAACGCTTTGTGCATAAGTACCCAGGCTTACAGGACGTCCTGAAGCAGGCCAGGAAGGTTTGTGGCCATTTCAGGCATTCCTAGCACAGCAGTTGTCTTCAGATCCTGAATTATCTAACATTATTATTTTACTTCAACATGCAAATCATTTTATTTGTGATGCTATATTTGATGTTAGCCATTCCAACTAGAAGAGCTTTATGGCTTAAATCTTGGAATGCTGACATGGTGTCTAAAACTAGATTATTATCTCTCTCTTTTCAGGGTAAAAGTCTTTATGGTTCACAAATGGATTATATTATCTCCACTGTTATTGGGGTTAAGGGAGTTTTTCTACCCCAAGACAAGAAATCTAAGGGTAAATTTAAAGCTTGCTCCTTCCCCTAAGGCATCTTGCTCTAGTTAGAGACCATCTAAAAAATTTGAATAAATAAAAACATTATAAGAAACCAAATCCTGCCCCTAAACCTACACCGACCTCACTAACTTGGCTATACGTTAAAATGAGGTATGAGTAAGATGGGAGGTCTATTTATAGGCATTTGAGGTTTGGGAAACCTTGCTCCCTCCTGGTAGGAATGTATATCCCATCAGTAAAAACTCGTGGACTCTCGCTACCATGAAATAGATGAATTTATCAGGTAAGTTCTTAAATAAATTATGTTATATAAGCTGTACTATCCAGTTACACAGAGACTTATGCTGCATGGTTCAGGATCATTTAACATACATATTATTTAAGCTGTAATATCCAGTTACACAGAGACTTATGCTGTATGGGGCTGGGTCATTTTACATATATATTATATAAGCTGTACTATCCAGTTACACAGAGACTTATGCTGCGTGGTGCAGGATCATTTAACATATATATTATATATACGCTGTACTATCCAGTTACACAGAGACTTATGCTGTATGGGGCTGGGTCATTTAACATATATATTATATAAGCTGTACTATCCAGTTACACAGATACTTATGCTGCATGGTGCTGGATCATTTAACATATATATTATATATACGCTGTACTATCCAGTTACACAGAGACTTATGCTGCATGGTGCTGGATCATTTAACATATATATTATATAAGCTGTACTATCCAGTTACACAGAGAATAATGCTGCAAGGTGTTGGATCATTTAACATATATATTATATATAAGCTGTACTATCCAGTTACAAAGATACTTATGCTGTATGGTGCTGGATCATTTAACATATATATTATAAATAAGCTGTACTATCCAGTTAAACAGAGACTTATGCTGCATGGTGCTGGGTCATTTAACATATATAATATATATAGTGATGTCGCAAATAGTTCGCCGGCGAATAGTTCCCGGCGAACATAGCTTGTTCGCGTTCTCCACAGCGGGCGAACATATGCAATGTTTGATCCGCCTCCTATTCGTAATCATTGAGTAAACTTTGACCCTGTATCTCACAGTCTGAAGACACATTTCAGCCAATCAGCAGCAGACACTCCCTCCCAGACCCTCCCAGCTCCTGTACAGCAGCCATTTTAGATTCATTCTGATCCTGCATTCTTAGTAAGAGGAGGGATAGTGTAGCTGCTGCTGATTTTATAGGGAAATTCATAGCTAGCCTAGTGTATTCAGTGTCCACTACAGTCATGAAGGACTTATCTAATCTCTGCTGTAAGGACAGCACCCCAAAAAGCCCTTTTTAGGGCTAGAACATCTTTTTTTTTTTGTCTGTGTAATTTTGACTGTGAAACATCAGTCTGCTAGTGTAATCTAAGTGCAGTTGCCTGCCTGCCAGCGTGTGTGCCAGGCCCACTTGCCAAGTTAGTGCCACCACTCATATTTGTTGTAACAGTATTGTAAATATTTAAAAAAAAACTTTTTTGACTGTGAAACATCAGTCTGCTAGTGTAATCTAATTGCAGTTGCCTGCCTGCCAGCGTGTGTGCCAGGCCCACTTGCCAAGTTAGTGCCACCACTCATATTTGTTGTAACAGTAGTGTAAATATTTTTTTAAAAAACTTTTTTGACTGTGAAACATCAGTCTGCTAGTGTAATCTAATTGCAGTTGCCTGCCTGCCAGCGTATGTGCCAGGCCCACTTGCCAAGTTAGTGCCACCACTAATATTCGTTGTAACAGTAGCGTAAATATTTAAAAAAAAAAACTTTTTGGACTGTGAAACATCAGTCTGCTAGTGTAATCTAATTGCAGTTGCCTGCCTGCCAGCGTGTGTGCCAGGCCCACTTGCCAAGTTAGTGCCACCACTCATATTTGTTGTAACAGTAGTGTAAATATTTTAAAAAAAAACTTTTTTGACTGTGAAACATCAGTCTGCTAGTGTAATCTAATTACAGTTGCCTGCAAGCCAGCATGTGTGCCAGGCCCACTTGCCAAGTTCGTGCCACCACTCATATTTGTTGTAACATTTGTGTAAATATTTTAAAAAAAAAATTTTTGACTGTGAAACATCAGTCTGCTAGTGAAATCTAATCGCAGTTGCCTGCCTGCCCGCGTGTGTGCCAGGCTCACTTGCCAAGATAGTGCCACCACTCATATTTGTTGTAACAGTAGTGTAAATATTTTTAAAAAAAACTTTTTTGACTGTGAAACATCAGTCTGCTAGTGTAATCTAATTGCAGTTGCCTGCCTGCCAGCGTGTGTGCCAGGCCCACTTGCCAAGTTAGTGCCACCACTCATATTTGTTGTAACAGTAGTGTAAATATTTTAAAAAACAAACTTTTGTGACTGTGAAACATCAGTCTGCTAGTGTAATCTAATTGCAGTTGCCTGCCTGCCAGCGTATGTGCCAGGCCCACTTGCCAAGTTAGTGCCACCACTAATATTTGTTGTAACAGTAGTGTAAATATTTTTAAAAAAAACTTTTTTGACTGTGAAACATCAGTCTGCTAGTGTAATCTAATTGCAGTTGCCTGCCTGCCAGCGTGTGTGCCAGGCCCACTTGCCAAGTTAGTGCCACCACTCATATTTGTTGTAACAGTAGTGTAAATATTTTTTTAAAAAACTTTTTTGACTGTGAAACATCAGTCTGCTAGTGTAATCTAATTGCAGTTGCCTGCCTGCCAGCGTGTGTGCCAGGCCCACTTGCCAAGTTAGTGCCACCACTCATATTTGTTGTAACAGTAGTGTAAATATTTTTAAAAAAAACTTTTTTGACTGTGAAACATCAGTCTGCTAGTGTAATCTAATTGCAGTTGCCTGCCTTCCAGCGTGTGTGCCAGGCCCACTTGCCAAGTTAGTGCCACCACTCATATTTGTTGTAACAGTAGTGTAAATATTTAAAAAAATAAACTTTTTTGACTGTGAAGCATCAGTCTGCTTTTTTGTGTCAGGCTCACAGTGTATACTGTGCCCACTTGCCCAGTGCCACCACTCATATCTTGTTTAATAGTAGTGTAAGTGTACATTTAAAAAAATTAACTTTTTGGATTGTGAGACATCAGTCTGCTTTTTTGTGTCAGGCTCACAGAGTATATTATACCCACTTGCCCAGTGGCACCACTCATATTTTGTTTAATAGTAGTGTAAGTGTACATTTTAAAAAAAAATGACAGGCAGAGGCAGGCCACCCTGCAGGTGGGGTCGTGGTCGTGGTGCTGTGATTCCCTTTGACCCTATAATAATTCCCAGTGTTCAGAGGCCACGTACCATGAACGCGAAAAGTTCTGAGGAGGACCTAGTTGACTGGCTAACACAGGACACCCCATCTTCTACAGCTTCCGCTCTGAACCTTGACGCACCATCCACCTCCAGCTTAGCTTCGGGCACCTCTCAAGTGACCAGTGCCACTCGCCCTCCTGCCGCCACCACCAACACTAGCACCACAGCCACTTCACTTGATCTGTCAGAGGAGTTATTAGGACATCAGTTGGAAGAAATAAGTGATGCGCAACCATAATTGACAGAGGATGTAGATAACAGTGATATGTCTCAGTCAGGCAGCATTACAGACGTGTGATGATGATGATGATGATGATGTTGTACCCGCTGCTGCTGATGATGCTTCCGTGGATGTCACGTGGGTGCCCGCTAGAAGAGAAGAAGAAGAGGGGGAAAGTTCAGATGGGGAGACAGAGAGGAGGAGGAGGAGATGAGTTGGAAGAAGGGGGAGGTCGTCGCAAGGAGCTAGTGGCACAGTCAGACAGCATGCATCGGCACCCGGGGTCAGCCAGACAGCACGCCAATCAACGCATGCTGTTGCCACCACCAGAATGCCGTCATCGCAGAGCTCAGCAGTGTGGCATTTCTTTTGTGTGTCTGCCTCTGACAACAGCGATGCCATTTGCAACCTGTGCCAAAAGAAACTGAGTCGTGGGAAGTGCAACACCCACCTAGGTACAACTGCTTTGTGAAGGCACATGATCTCACATCACAAATGCTGATGGGATGAACACATGAGTAGAAGCAGCACACAAACTCAAAGCCGCCATGATCCTCCTGGTCCAGCATCTTCAGCCACGTCAACCACTGCTGTCCTCCTTGCCCCCTCTCAACCATCTGCCACTCCGTCTCTCTTCCGTAGCAGTTCCTGCTCATCTGCCCACAGTCAGGTGTCTGTCAAGGGAATGTTTGAGCGTAAGAAGCCAATGTCCCAAAGACACCCATTTGCCCGGCGTCTGACAGCTGGCTTGTCTGAACTCTTAGCCCGCCAGCTTTTACCATACAAGCTGGTGGAGTCTGAGGCATTCAAAAATTTGTATCTATTGGGATACCGCAGTGGAAGGTACACGGCCGAAATTTCTTTGCACAAAAAGCAATCCCAAACCTGTACTCGATTGTGTGAAAGGAAGTAATGGCATGTCTGGCACACAGTGTTGGGGCAAGGGTCCATCTGACCACTGATAGCTGGTCTGCAAAGCATGGTCAGGGCAGGTATATCACCTACACTGCACATTGGGTAAACCTGCTGATGGCTGACAAGCATGGAATGCGTAGCTCTGCAGAGGAGTTGGTGACACCGCCACGACTTGCAGGCAGGCCTGCTGCTACCTCCTCTACTCCACCTACTCCATCCTCTTCCATAACCTCTTCCTCGGCTGAGTCCTCTTCTGCTGCTGTGTCTTTCTCCACATCAACGGCACTCCCCAAGCTTCGCAGGTACTATTCCAGATCCCGGATATGGCAGTGTCACGCTGTCTTGGGGTTGACTTGCCTGAAAGCAGAGAGTCACACCGGAACAGCACTCCTGTCCGCCCTGAACACACAGGTGGATCAGTGGCTGACTCCGCACCAACTGGAGATCGGCAAAGTGGTTTCTGACAATGGAAGTAATTTGGTGGCGGCATTGAAATTGGGCAAGTTGACACATGTGCCGTGCATGGCACATGTGTGTAATCTGATCATACAACGCTTTGTGCATAAGTACCCAGGCTTACAGGACGTCCTGAAGCAGGCCAGGAAGGTTTGTGGCCATTTCAGGCATTCCTACACGGCCATGGCGAATTTTGCAGATATCCAGCGGCGAAACAACATCCCAGTTAGGCGCTTGATTTGCAACAGCCCAACACGTTGGAATTCAACACTCCTGATGTTCGACCACCTGCTCCAACAAGAAAAAGCTGTTAACGAGTATTTCTATGACCGGGGTGCTAGGACAGCCTCTGCGGAGCTGGGGATTTTTTTGCCAAGTTACTGGACGCTCATGCGCAATGCCTGTTGGCTCATGCGTCCTTTTGAGGAGGTGACAAACCTAGTCAGTCGCACTGAAGGCACCATCAGCGACATCATACCATTTATATTCTTCCTGGAGCGTGCCCTGTGAAGAGTGCTGGATCAGGCCGTAGATGAGCGTGAAGAGGAAGAGGAAGAGTTTGGTTACCATCACCACCAGAAACAGCCTTATCAGCATCGCTTGCTGGACCAGCAGCAACGCTGGAAGAGGATTGTGAGGAAGAGGAGTCAGAGGAGGAATGTGGCTTTGAGGAGGAGGAGGAGGAGGAGGAAGACCAACCACAACAGGCATTCCAGGGTGCTCGTTGTCACCTATCTGGTACCCGTGGTGTCACCTATCTGGTACCCGTGGTGTTGTACATGGCTGGGGGGAAGAACATACCTTCAGTGAGATCACTGAGGACGAGGAACGGGACATGAGTAGCTCGGCATCCAAACTTGTGCAAATTGCGTCTTTCATGCTGTCGTGCCTGTTGAGTGACCCTCGTATAAAAAAACTGAAGGAAAACGACCTGTACTGTGTGTCCACGCTACTAGACCCCCGGTATAAGCATAAAGTGCCTGAAATGTTACCAAATTCCCGCAAGTCGGAAAGGATGGAGCATTTTAAGAATAAATTAAAAAGTATGCTTTACACAGCGTATAAGGGTGATGTCACATTACAATGGGAATCATCTAACAGGGGAAGAGGTGAAAGTAATCCTCCGACTCCCACGACCACGCCGGCAAGGACAGGACGCTTAACAGACATGTTGTTGATGGAGGACATGCGTAGCTTTTTAACTCCTATGCATCGCCACAGCCCTTCGGGGTCCACCCTCAGAGAACGACTCGACCGACAGGTAGCAGACTATCTCGCCTTAACTGAAGATCTCGACACTCTGAAGAGCGATGAACCCCTTGATTATTGGGTGTGCAGGCTTGACCTGTGGCCTGAGCTATCACAATTTGCTATAGAACTTCTGGCCTGCCCCGCTTCAAGTGTCCTGTCAGAAAGGATCCTCAGTGCTGCAGGAGGTATTGTCACTGAGAAGAGAAGTCGGCTAGGTCAAAAAAGTCTAGATTACCTTTATTAAGATGAATGAGGGATGGATCCCGAAGGGACTGACATTGGGCGATACATTAGAGTAAAAAAGGCCTAATGAGATGACCTGCCTTGGGCTATAAATGGTCCACAAGCTGCTGTATGTTATCTACGAATGCCGGATGACTTGCGTGACTTATCCGCCACCAACTAGTGTACAAGCCGCAATGTTTTAGGGCACTTTCTGCCAGGGAAACAAACATATTTTTTTCTGGCCGCTGCTACAGCAGCGGCTGCAACAATACCTAATTTTTCAGGCATGTGTACATGCCAAATTTTTCTGGCCTCTGGTGCTGCACTGTGGCTTCAAAAAACAAACAAAAAAAAGGCACGTAACAGGGATTAAAGTGATAGGAATAGTACTACTTAACATACCACTCATATCTGGTGGCACAGTAGATTGCACGTGCAGTGCCCCAAATTTGAAGTAGGAGGACCGACTAAGCATCTTTTTCCATCTCCCACCGGGTTCCTAAAATCCATGCCATATACACGTCCCCTGGCGCTGCAACGGCCTCTGGGAACCTTACCATGGGTCTCAGCCCGCACGTCTTGTAATTCTATGTTTGGGAAATGATCTATCAATCAAATCTATCTATTTATCTATCAAATCTATCTATCGAATCTATCAAATGTATCTATTGATCTATCTATCTAATCTATGTATCTATCTATCTATCTATCTATCAAATCTATCTATCTCGTGGCCGGACCGACCAAGCATCTTTTTCCATCTCCTGGTTCCTAAAATCCATGCCATATACATGTCCCCTGATAGGGGACACCACAGGGATTAAACTGATAGGAATAGTACTACTTAACACACCTTATAATAATGCAGAGAGAGGCAACGCAGAGAGAGGAGTCTGAAGAAGAGAAGTCAGAGGAGGAAGGTGGCTTTGAGGAGGTGGAAGACCAAACACATCAGGCGTCCCAGGTGGCTTTTTGTCACCTTTCGGGGACCCTTGGTGTTGTACGTGGCTGGGTGGAGGAAGAGACCTTCAATGACATCGTTGAGGACAAGGAATGGGACATGGCTAGATTGGTATCCAATCTTGTGCAAATGGGGAGTTTGCGGTTGTGAAAATGGACTGTTTGCAATTTACTTTTATCACCAATTTTGCTTTGTTCTCTTGGTATTCTTAGTTGAAAGCTTAATTTAGGAGGTTCATATGCTAATTTCTTAGACCTTGAAGCCCACCTCTTTCAGATTGCATTTTAACAGTTTTTCACAACTAGAGGGTGTTAGTTCACATATTTCATATAGATAACACTGTGCTTGTGCACGAGAAGTTATCTGGGAGCAGGCACTGATTGGCTAGACTGCAAGTCTGTCAAAAGAACTGAAAAAGGGGCAGTTTGCAGATGCTTAGATACAAGATAATCACAGAGGTTAAAAGTATATTATTATAAATGTGTTAGTTATGCAAAACTGGGAAATGGGTGATAAAGGGATTATCTATCTTTTAAAACAATAAAAATTCTGGTGTAGACTGTACCTTTAAACGGGGAGTTTGGTCTGTCACTGTGAAGCGGGCGTAACCCTTACACTACATGATCGATACAACATCATACCTGATGTTTTAAAGCACGTTATTCCAAACTATTTAGGAATGTTAGGTGATTTATGCCTTTTAGGTTTTTAGGTTCGCGACATCACTAATTATATATACGCTGTACTATCCAGTTACACAGAGACTTATGCTGTATGGTGCAGGATAATTTAACATATATATTATATATACGCTGTACTATCCAGTTACACAGAGACTTATGCTGAATGGTGCTGGATCATTTAACATATATGTTATATATAAGCTGTACTATCCAGTTACACAGAGACTTATGCTGTATGGTGCTGGATCATTTAACATATATATTATATATATGCTGTACTATCCAGTTACAAAGAGACTTATGCTGTATGGTGCTTGATCATTTAACATATATTACATTTAAGCTGTACTATCCAGTTACACAGAGACTTATGCTGCATGGTGCTGGATCATTTAACATATATATTATATATACGCTGTACTATCCAGTTACACAGAGACTTATGCTGTATGGTGCAGGATAATTTAACATATATATTATATATAAGCTGTACTATCCAGTTACACAGAGACTTATGCTGCATGGTGCTGGATCATTTAACATATATATTATATATACGCTGTACTATCCAGTTACACAGAGACTTATGCTGCATGGTGCAGGATAATTTAACATATATATTATATATACGCTGTACTATCCAGTTACACAGAGACTTATGCTGCATGGTGCTGGGTCATTTAACATATATATTATATATAAGCAATACTATCCAGTTACACAGATACTTATGCTGCATGCTGCTGGGTCATTTAACATATATATTATATAAGCTGTACTATCCAGTTACATAGAGACTTATGCTGCATGGTGCTGGATCATTTAACATATATATTATATATATGCTGTACTATCCAGTTACACAGAGACTTATGCTGTATGGTGCTTGATCATTTAACATATATTATATATAAGCTGTACTATCCAGTTACACAGAGACTTATGCTGCATGGTGCTCGATCATTTAACATATATATTATATATACGCTGTACTATCCAGTTACACAGAGACTTATGCTGTATGGTGCAGGATAATTTAACATATATATTATATATAAGCTGTACTATCCAGTTACACAGAGACTTATGCTGCATGGTGCTCGATCATTTAACATATATATTATATATACGCTGTACTATCCAGTTACACAGAGACTTATGCTGCATGGTGCTGGGTCATTTAACATATATATTATATATAAGCAATGCTATCCAGTTACACAGATACTTAAGCTGCATGGTGCTGGGTCATTTAACATATATATTATATAAGCTGTACTATCCAGTTACACAGAGACTTATGCTGCATGGTGCTGGGTCATTTAACATATATATTATATATACGCTGTACTATCCAGTTACACAGAGACTTATGCTGCATGGTGCAGGATAATTTAACATATATATTATATATACGCTGTACTATCCAGTTACACAGAGACTTATGCTGTATGGTACAGGATCATTTAACATATACTGTATATTATATATAGGCTTTACTCTGCAGTTACACAGAGACTTATGCTGCATGGTGCTGGATCATTTAACATATATATTATATATACGCCGTACTATCCAGTTACTCAGAGACTTATGCTGTATGTGCTGGATCATTTAACATATATATTATATATATGCTGTACTATCCAGTTACACAGAGACTTATGCTGTATGGTGCTGGATCGTTTAACATATATATTATATAAGCTTTACTATCCAGTTACACAGATACTTATGCTGCATGGTGCAGGATCATTTAACATATATATTATATATACGCTGTACTATCCAGTTACACAGAGACTTATGCTGTATGGTGCTGGATCGTTTAACATATATATTATATATACGCTGTACTATCCAGTTACACATAGACTTATGCTGTATGGTACTGGATCATTTAACATATATATTATATATAAGCTGTACTATCCAGTTACACAGAGACTTATGCTGTATGGTACTGGATCATTTAACATATATATTATATATAAGCTGTACTATCCAGTTGCACAGATACTTATGCTGCATGGTGCTTGGTCATTTAACATATATATATATTTATACACAGTATATATTATAAGCTATACTATCCAGCTGCACAGAGACCTCTCTCATGGGGCAACCCTAGGACCTCTGCTGGCCACCAAGGGGTTACGTGTTCCATCCTGCATGTCAGACAGATGGTAACAAGGGACCATGGCTGCTACAGTATATAGATGGGGCGAGGATGGGAGGGGGCGGTTTCATGGTGTAATAATAAGCATTTTGGTGATGTGTCCGGTTTCCGCCTCCCATCTGCGACTATTGTTCAGGGGACATTAGCAACAAACAAAATCACCAGCCCAAAAGGCAGCTGGTGGGAGAAAACAAAGGGAGGGCTGCAAAGGGGGAATGTGGAACATATGTGTTTGTGTGTTTATATGTGTGTGTGTGTGAGAGAGACTATGCACATGTAGTTTAGATGTACATATACGTACAATATATCTGTTTATCTGTTATTGTATGCATGAGTGTGTGTGTGTGTGTGTGATTATGCACAAGTAGTTTGGATGTACATACAGTATTCGTACAATATATCTGTTTATGTGTTATTGTATGCATGAGTGTGTGTGATTATGCACAAGTAGTTTGGATGTACATACAGTATTCGTACAATATATCTGTTTATGTGTTATTGTATGCATGAGTGTGTGTGATTATGCACAAGTAGTTTGGATGTATGTGTATGTACAATATATCTGTTTATCTGTTATTGTATGAGTGAGTGTGTGTGTGTGATTATGCTCATGTAGTTTGGATGTATGTGTATGTACAATATATCTGTTTATCTGTTATTGTATGCATGAGTGTGTGTGATTATGCACAAGTAGTTTGGATGTATGTGTATGTACAATATATCTGTTTATCTGTTATTGTATGAGTGAGTGTGTGTGTGATTATGCACATGTAGTTTGGATGTATGTGTATGTACAATATATCTGTTTATCTGTTATTGTATGAGTGAGTGTGTGTGTGATTATGCACATGTAGTTTGGATGTATGTGTATGTACAATATATCTGTTTATCTGTTATTGTATGAGTGAGTGTGTGTGTGATTATGCACATGTAGTTTGGATGTATGTGTATGTACAATATATCTGTTTATCTGTTATTGTATGAGTGAGTGTGTGTGTGATTATGCACATGTAGTTTGGATGTATGTGTATGTACAATATATCTGTTTATCTGTAATTGTATGAGTGAGTGTGCATGTCTGTGTGTGTGGGTCTAAGTGTGCATGCACATATACATCTGTGTGTGATATTATGCATATGCCTGTTGATTCATATGTATGTACAGAAAATGTGTCTATGTGTGATTGTATATCAGTGAGTGAGTGTGTATGTAGTTGCATATGAAACTGTGTTTGGGGTTGTGTGTAACTGAGTCTGTATGTGAATAAGTGTGTGTAATGTGTTAATGGCTGATGCCCTACCTGTTAGTTATAATCCCTCTAACTTTTAACTTTTCATAAAACTAACAGTAAATAAAACATGTAGACAAAGAGCTGGTTATAAAAACCATAACATGGTCGGATTTATTTAACTCTTTAAATAAATAAACTTCAACTTTTAAAGTCGCATAAAACTGGTGGCGACATTCGAGGCCTAGCACAATTAACCCCATATAGCTAGAGGTCAATGCCAATTGATCTTGGAATTGTCAAAAAGAGTGAGGGGGAACCCAAATGGGCTCCGCCCTATGCCATCAGTAGTTGAAGATGCCCTAAGGGATCTTTAGCCAGCAGACCCGTGGGGGGGGGGTATCCCCAGGGCATGACCTGAGGACATCATCCTGCCCATTAGCCCAACTGTCACCCCTGCAGGCTCTGTACTCAAGACTTATGATCATGACCTCCTGCCACAAGAGACAGACTTTACTTGATAAAGGCAGCCTCTTGTCAGCACCTAACTTAATATGGTTACATAACACCCTTTTGAGATCCGCCAGGAAGATCAATAAGCCATCATCTGACAGATTAATTCCATCATGTCAATAAAGGTGTTTTTTGTCGGCTGAGATCTGCTCATGGCGGACCACAAAAGCCCCAGCTCTAACCAGCCCCCTATTCACTTTCTTTCTAACTCTATAGGCAATTTTGGGCGTTGGGGAATTCCTCCACTTGAGACGTGGGATGATGTTAGACCACCCCAACCTGACCCCCGGAAAAGTGGTACAGATCCATCTAACGTCAGTCCTCATGGTGTTAATCAGGTCTTACAACGATGCTGTCCCTAAATCATTTCCCCCCCATATGGAACAGGATGATGTGTGGTTGACCCCACCTACTTTTTGCGTCTTGGAGGAGGGCTGGCAAGCCATTCCACAGCAAGCCCCTATGACCTAACCATCTGATTGAGGCTCTCAAAGCCGGAAGCCACAACTGCTGGAAGAGAATTCGCCCTCAAAGCTGCCCAGTGTATGTATGAGTGTCCCATGATCCCCACTCGTGCGGGGCCCCCTCGAACATCTAAAATAAAGTAATACTAGAAACATGATAAATAATTCAGCTAGTGCCACCAAAGGTGTTAATCCTCTACTGGGGGGTGCACGTATAGTTTGTACTTTTAGGACCTCCATCTCCCTAGGCCTTTAATGGCATCCTGGTGCCAACCTAAGTCTGCCGCACTAGTGAGGGCCCCTATCCGAAAAGAGTGGGATGTAGTCTTGCAGTTCTTCAACTTAAATGCTGCGACTGCTTTGAGTAAAACCGCCGCAAACTGAAAATGCGATAAGTTAGACCCATCCTTGTGCACTAAAAACTGTGAGGAAGAAGGTGGGCGAATCACCATGAAGGCCCAAGCCAGCTGCATCGGCAATGACCTGACACAGAGACATGGATTGTCACCCATGTGCCCCTAGCCTCCTGGTCTGTCTTGGAGCGAGGGATAAATAACAACACTTTGCCCTCGACCCATCGTACATGTGCTGCCTGAATACCTGTATTGGCTGCCTGTTTGGAAGAATCCTCTAGTTCCCCTGGATGTAACGCACCGAAAAAGGACAGCCCTAATGTGCAACTAAACAGATGCTGCTCGTACTCCCCTAAACATACTGATTAAAATGCTGCCAGCAGAACCCCTAAGTGCTGTATGTTCACGGGTTCATGAATATTGTGACATTTAAGTTCTAGCCTGCCCCAGCCCTTGAGAATCTGCCATACTAGAGACCCTTTCTTGATATTTGAATACCCAAACAGTCTAGTGAAGAAGGATATTGTGGCCAGCCTGCTGCACACCGCTCCTTTTTTGACCCCACGCCTTCTCAAACTAGCCAGCCAGTCTAGTAGCAATACCAGAGACTCTAGCGTCTCTGTGAACAGGTGCATTGTTTAGCTGGATTCTGGGGGCTTGCGCCAGAGCAAAGACTCGTTAAAGTCCATGAGGAAGACTTCCCAGATTTGCAGGTCTTCCAACATCCCCTTAGATACAGGAAACTCATTTTTTCCTGATCTGTCCACAAGCAGAGCTTTTAGCCTGCCAATAGGGAGGATTTTACACGCAACATTGAGGAGGCCCAGAACTAATTGTAGCTCCTTGAGCTTTACTGACTGGACAGCTGACACCCTTCTAACCGCCTCTAGCATGCGTTGGACCTTATCCCTAGGGAGGCAACATAGCCTTGCAACTGTGTCTATTCCTATCCCTGTCAGTCTGGTGTCAGTCTGATCCCTTTGACCTTTCATCCCATCAACCCAAAAGATTTTGGTTGGATGGGTAGCAGATGAAAGGCGGATTCAATGCTGAGTCTTGCACACATGGTGTGAGGCCCCACTCCTTTGACTAGCTCTAAGGCTTGGTCAAAGGTCTGGTATCGAAACTAACATCTGGGTCAATAGTGTCATTCACCAACCTGCCCTTCGGGTAGGGCAAATGTTGATTGAGCCAACACTTGCCGGGGTCCTTCTTTGACACCATCCCAAGTGGAGAGACAACCAAAAAAAGGCAACGGCGGGTCCTTGAAGGGGCCCACAAAACGCCTTAGGCATAGTTCTTTTTCCAGCTTGTCCCAGACAACTTCTGGGTGTTTGTATGCTGACTGCAAGTTCCTATCAGTCACGGAACTTAAAACCACCCCCTGAGCGGAGATGCGAAAACCATCTCTGATACCCTCCAACAGCATGGAGGCAGCTTCCCCATCCGGGTAGGCCACCAACCATGGTCTAATAGCGACAAGCTTCAGTGGGTTTGGCTCCCTTGTTGTTAGCCATTCATCTCTGTGGTCCGCCCCGTTCCGCTACCAAAAACTTTAGCATCCGGAACATGTGCCTCTGCTCCTTACTATTCAATCTCAGTCTCTTCCCACCATCAGAGTCAGATCTGGAGTCTCCAGTATAGATATAATATAAACAAGGGGTCCACAACTACTGAGAGATGCTGTTCTGCCTCTAGGCATGCTGTTCTAAAGAGCTCCTCCCATTGATGATTTTACTCAACGCCCCTCCTGGCTTGCTCATGGTAGTTGCTGCCCCAGCTGATGAGGTGAATGGCCCTGCAGTGCCTGAGTCCTGCATCATTACCTGGGTGGGAGAAATAAAGGAGAGGGGAGTATCCAGGCCGGCCTGCAATTGCCCCCGCCCGTGTGTGGGCGTAGACGTTCTATGCCCTTGATCTACTTCTATCTCATTGACATGATACAAAGCCAAATCTCCCTCATCACGATCCAGCCACGCATTTATAGCTGCCTGGTCTTCCAGGTGCGAGTCTGTTTGTCTGCCCTGTAGCGCCTCCCTATCAGTCTGAGCATGCATCATTCCTTTTCCTGACCCACGGGGCTTATATGCTGCCCCATGGCCCTTACCAAGTGTTTGAGCCCTGGTTCCAGTCCCTAATGTGCTACTGGTGGAAACTGTGCCTCTATACCCCCTTTGGCTGGTCCTTGTGTCACCTGCACATCATGCCCCCTTTTTATAGAGACCGCTTTTGACCCTTTCAGAGCCCTGCAGAGCGTTGTGCAGCAAAGCAGCCAAACCCGGACACTCCCCACTCACCTGTTGCCAACTTGCCGCTCCTTCTCTTCTTGTCCACCATCGACCCTGGAGCTCCGATGTCACGCACGTCACTACCGGAAATGACATAATTGGCAGTGCCCTCGGGGTCCCTTGACCTGTAGCAGAGGCGACCAGTGTCACTCTAGCCTGATGCATGCACTGTGGGGTAATGGACTGGGCCGTGCTACTAAGCACCATCTCCGGCTCCTCCCCCGATGCCGCCAGACCCCCGCCACGAGGCTCAGAAATAGGCCCGATTGCAGCCGGAGTTCCAACGGCCAGGGGAATGTGGACAGTGCCCTAAAGAGGCCCACGACTGTAGCCCCCACATCCTGGGAAAGTCCAGAGAATGTGAGCCTCTTGTCCTTCCCCAAATCTGACCCAGTGTCAGGTTCCCCTATCACGGTAGGCCCAGAAATAGGGATTTGTGCAATGGGTTGGTGTAATGGGTGCAACCTGCTCTCTGGCGGTGTTGGAGGTACAATGTCTTCATCCACAACCGTCTTCTCTTTTTACTTAGGAGTTGCTACAGCCGAAGCAGAGACAGTTGAGTCCCTGTAACGTCTAGGCGCCACTGAGATCCGTATAGCACGTTCCATCCTGGACTTGCAGGGTGAAACAGAAACTTTCACTGAAGCAGATCCAGGAAAAAAAGAGGCCGGATATTCCTTGAGCTTGTTCTTATATCTGGTAAGTAATCCCACCCATCACCTTGCAACAAAGTTGCCTTGCGATACACACAGGGGTTTTCACTACCACTAGATTGCACAGGCCCTTAACTTCATTTCAGGAGACTTTGTTACCTTCCACTACCATTGTGTGTGCAAGGTAACAAAAAAGATATAAAGAAGAGCGCCTCATAGTGCAGTTTATCCAAAATAAATTTTCAGTGAATACAAAGTTGCTAACAAGTGACTACTCACAAAGTTTACCCTGCACTAAGAGAAGTTCTGTGTCCTTTATAGACCTTGCCCCAATCAGTCAGCTGGAGAATGCAAAGCCCAGCCTGCGCATATTGCACTTTATTAGTGCACACACCCTTGTGACAGCCGGCACATATTGAACTTTATTAGTGCACACACCCTTATGACAGCCTGCGCATATTGCACTTTATTAGTGCACACACCCTTGTGACAGCCTGCGCTTATTGCACTTTATTAGTGCACACACCCTTGTGACAGCCTGCGCATATTGCACTTTATTAGTGCACACACCCTTGTGACAGCCTGCACATATTGCACTTTATTAGTGCACACACCCTTATGACAGCCGGCACATATTGCACTTTATTAGTGCACACACCCTTGTGACAGCCTGCGCTTATTGCACTTTATTAGTGCACACACCCTTGTGACAGCCTGCGCTTATTGCACTTTATTAGTGCACACACCCTTGTGACAGCCTGCGCATATTGCACTTTATTAGTGCACACACCCTTGTGACAGCCTGCGCATATTGCACTTTATTAGTGCACACACCCTTGTGACAGCCGGCACATATTGCACTTTATTAGTGCACACACCCTTGTGACAGCCTGTGCATATTGCACTTTATTAGGGCACACACCCTTGTGACAGCCTGTGCATATTGCACTTTATTAGTGCACACACACTTGTGACAGCCTGCACATATTTCACTTTATTAGAGCACACAGCCTTGTGACAGCCTGCGCATATTGCACTTTATTAGTGCACACACCCTTGTGACAGCCGGCACATATTGCACTTTATTAGTGCACACACCCTTATGACAGCCTGCGCATATTGCACTTTATTAGTGCACACACCCTTGTGACAGCCTGCGCTTATTGCACTTTATTAGTGCACACACCCTTGTGACAGCCTGCGCATATTGCACTTTATTAGTGCACACACCCTTGTGACAGCCTGCGCATATTGCACCTTATTAGTGCACACACCCTTGTGACAGCCTGCGCATATTGCACTTTATTAGAGAACACAGCCTTGTGACAGCCTGGGCATATTACACTTTATTAGTGCACACACCCTTGTGACAGCCTGCGCATATTGCACTTTATTAGTGCACACACTCTTGTGACAGCCGGCACATATTGCACTTTATTAGTGCACACACCCTTATGACAGCCTGCGCATATTGCACTTTATTAGTGCACACACCCTTATGACAGCCTGCGCATATTGCACTTTATTAGAGCACACAGCCTTGTGACAGCCTGCGCATATTGCACTTTATTAGTGCACACACCCTTGTGACAGCCTGCACTTATTGCACTTTATTAGTGCACACACCCTTGTGACAGCCTGCGCATATTGCACTTTATTAGTGCACACACCCTTGTGACAGCCTGCGCATATTGCACCTTATTAGTGCACACACCCTTGTGACAGCCTGCGCATATTGCACTTTATTAGAGCACACAGCCTTGTGACAGCCTGCGCATATTGCACTTTATTAGTGCACACACCCTTGTGACAGCCTGCGCATATTGCACTTTATTAGTGCACACAGCCTTGTGACAACCTGCGCATATTGCACTTTATTAGTGCACACACCCTTGTGACAGCCTGCGCATATTGCACGTTATAAGTGCACACACCCTTGTG